>NW_008678862.1:15163-68521 GCF_000695815.1 Acanthisitta chloris
GAGCTGGATATCAGACACCTGATGCTGAATTGCAAGTTTCTGCCATAATTGGTGTTAATGCCTTTGCTGTTCCAGCTGTAGGTAAGTGTTGGAGTGTCTTAGGGATCATCCATTCCTCCTGCTACTGTAATGTTGAAGTTTCAGCTGCTTAGAAATCTTTCCCTTCCCTCTCACGTCCCCAGTCCCCAAAACAGAAAATCAAAATCTCTGCTTCTTTTAATCCTCAGAATCATCTCTAAGGGAGATTATTACAGCTGGGTTGAACTTTATTTTAAAATATTAAATTGCAATATTGCAAGGGTGGATTTTATTTTTTTTAATGTACTTATATTTTCTATTTGGGAGCACAACAGTGTTCCTGGAATCCCTTTTGGTTGATGGATGTGAAAGTTTCAGTTAAATTTACAGTTCAAATGAACACGTTGTGGAACATAAACCAATCAAGAGGTTTGCTTTGCTATTAAAAACTTGAGTTCAGCTCCCTTGGCAGCACTGTAACATTTACAATGTCCTTAAAGACTTTCTTTCTGATGCCTTAACTTATTTGCATTTGATAAAATTTTGTAGCTGGTGCCTGTGTGCAGAAACTAACTACATTAAACAATTTAAAGTGGCATGAGCTAGTCTAAATCCAATGAAAATGCTGAATGTGATGATTTGTTAGTTGTTACTAGATTTCAAACTGCTCTGATTTTTTCAGTGGATACTTAAGTTTTACATAACTTGTCATGTAATAATGTTTTCATTAGTTCTGATACACTGAGGACGTGTACAAAAATCCATGGAAAATGTGAATAAATGAACGGGAGATTCTGTTGTCTTGCGTGAATCACTTCCATTTGGAGAGTATAATGCTGTGTTAATAAAAGGAATTGGACAATCAGTTGCTTGCAGGTGAACTGCCTGGAAACTCCTGCTGGTAAAAGAAGAAATGTGCTTCCTCAGGGTGGCTGGGAAACCTGGCGAGTTGCTAAGAGCCAGTTCAGCAAAATGCTTCCTCCTTTGCAAGGTCAGTGAGCTGAGCCAGCTCAGAGCAGGAAGCTGGGAATGCCCTTGACTGCACAGAGAAAACTGGTGCTTACAAGCTAAGAGAATGCCCGTGGAGATTGACCTGTAAAACCACTCCACCTGAACATTAAAGGATTTAGGAGCCACAGTAATTGGGTTTGCCTGATGACCCTTACAGAACTTATTTTAGATCTTACCTAGAAGCACTATCCTAGTCAGGCCATGAAGTGATTCTTCTCTTCACCAGCTGGTGACAGTTTGGCAAATGGAAGGAGTCCCCAAAAGCAACTCCCAACTGACTTGGCACACCAAGCACAGCTCATCTTTCCAGTGCAGCAGGAAGTGTTGAGCCCACGGGAGCACCTGTCAGCCACTGGTGCGTCTGCTGTTCACCACTGCCTTGTGCTCTGGAACTCTCCACATCATACCCACAACTGGGAGCTACTTCTGGCAAGAGGATACAGTTAATGTCAGCAAAAATTATCCCAGCATCCCATCACACCCATCAGTTACAGCACTGAGGAACCCAAGCACTCGTGCTCCATTTTTAAGGATGTAGTTTCTATCAGTAGACAGCCACATTTCCACCCAAACTGCCCAGTACATTTTTTCCTGTTTAATTATTTATTTAAAACAAAATACCCATACACCTTCATGCACTTAGGATGGATGTTTCTACATTTTAGACACTTTTTCCTTCCTTCTACTTAAAAAGACTGTCATCACCGCTTAGAGGCTCCCAAGCTTTTGGCAGCCATAAACGAAAGGCAAAGTAACAGCTCAAAAGAGCAGAATTATTTTTCTTTTCAGGCTGGAGTAATCTAGAATATCTAATGCCTAATGCTTTGCCAATCACCAAAGATTTTAGCACTTCAATAACAGGAACAGGCAAAAGTAACAGCACAGAAGGCAGCAAGCCCTGAAGATCCAGCCTAAGAAAATGCAACACTCCAAGAACAGTGTGTTACTCAACATCTGGCTCCTTCCTGACCCAGCAGGCAAATGCCCTCACAGCAGGTCACAGACACTCAGGCATGCAGCAGCTGGAACCATTCATCTGAAAAGCACAGCAAGTATGAGCTAAGTTGTGCTGGTTTAGACTGGGGTAGAATTAAATTTCTCCGCAGTAGCTGGTAAGGGCTGTGTTTGGATTTATGCAGAACAGTGCTGATAACACAGGGATGTTTTAGTTCTTGCTGAGCAGGGACTGCACAGAGCCAAGGCCTTTTGGCCTCTGAGGTGGAGAAAAGCAATAAACTTCTCTGGATTTTCAGGAGATGATGGCTGGATGACAAAGCTCTGCACAAGCTATAGTACATGACTGTGACCACCTGCAGCTGACTGGGCTACACCTACCCCTCTCATTTTCAAAGGAAAACCTAGTCAGGAGCAAAGGAAAGCCTCTAGACTTGGTGCAGGCTTAAGCATTTGCTATTTCCAAGTGACACAGGCTTTGGATGAACACAATGGCTGCATGAGAATTCAAGGCTGAGCATGAGACTGAAAAGTCTGAAGACTAGTCAACTGCTTTTGCTGAATCTCCCCAGCAGGAAAAACAGCCATAACCATAACCACAATTTAATGCCTGGGGAAAATGGGAGGAGGAAGAGCACGAGGTGAGTCATGACACATTGTGAAATACTAAGTGATGAATCACCTGAATGTTGGCATAAACAGGGAACAGGGAAAACATTATCACAGCTGGAACTAATGCTTCAAGACAAAGGTTTTTTGCAGTGTAGGTGACTGATCTGTGCAGGAAGGGCTTGGTATGTGTGAAAATTATCAGCCAGCTCCATTCATTTCAATAGGGATTTAGAACTATCTGTTCCCATTTTCCTTTAACCATTTTATTTGAAGTGAATTCAGGACCATGTGAGTTAACTACCTGCATTGATGTTACTGCATAGAATTCATCCCTGTAGCAGCAGCAGCTGCAGCAGTGTGCTCACACCTTCACAGGCACCTCCTCTCCCACCCCTCACACTCACCCCACGCTCCGACCAGGAGGGTTTGCCTGAAGATCATTCCTCCTGTGTAGGTGCCATGAGGTACAGACAGTGTGCCAAGGTACAAAGACAGCTGTGTGGCTGGCCAGCTTTATCTTCTGCAGTGGAAGTACAGGGAAGAGGTTCACATGCCTCACATCAGTAAACCCAATTTGTGCACACAAACCCTTCTGTCTTGTCTGAGCAAAAAAACTGCCCATTTACCTTGGTTTTCATATCACCACCTCAACAATAATTAACTCTGCTAGGAAAAGCCAACTAGCTTGTCTTGGGGAAGAGTTTTCTGGCTTAACCAATCATAAATGACATATCTCACGATGCAAACACTAGATCCCACCCTAACCCCTGTGAGGAACCAAGCTGGGGACAGAAGTTGAATTAACTCATATTTTCCATCATGTATTTTAATATGTTTTCTTTGATGAGGAGCACGAGCTCCTCCCAGATTCTCATCTAACTGTCAATGGGAAATCAGACCCACTATCTTCCTGCCTTTTACTCCTTTGCTTTCTGCAAACTTTCAGGAACAACACTTCTGAGAGGAGTGCACAAGCAACTGTTTGCTAATTTTTCTTGAATCTCCAAAGTGTGATTTTACTTTGGAAAACCTGACCTTGATGCTACACTCGTGTGCCATGCAATATTAGGGTATTTCTTGGCAGGATCTCTTCAGGTGTGGCCAGACAGGACACAATGCTCCAGGAAGAAAGGACATGAGCTAACTTGGCTCCCCAACACAGGGACACCACAGAACAAGATGTACTGCCACACTGCTAAAACAATATTTGTCTTCAAGCATATTCAAGAACTTAAGTCCTTAAAGTTGTGAAGGCTTTTCAGATATTTATGTGCCAGTCTTCTGTCCCCTCAGCATTTGGATTAAAACCAAACCCCAACCAAGCACAACTTGTCCTGTCACTAACTGTGGAATCACTAACTAAGCAGGGGAGGTTTATTACCATCATTTGTTAGGTTCTGCTGCTCTTTACCTTCTGTACTGATTTAAGTGCTTTCTCCACTATGGCTGCTTCCAAAAGCTTTCAATTTAAAGTATTCAAGGCAAAATCACTGTTTGTTTCTGAGCCATGTTCTAGTATTTCCAAATCAGTTAAGACTGCTGTCCAGTTGCATGTGCAGTCACAGAACGACACTGCCAACAATCTGCTCAGCTATCCATATAAAGAATTAAAACACCATGTTCTCCTTCCTAAGCTCCTTGTTTTAATTCTGTCTAACATCCCACACATCTCCAAGCTATCATGCATGGCTTAGCATAGACGTTGCTACACCCCACGTGGGTTCATAAAACATCCTGGCCTGGGATTCTTTAAACAGAATCATCAGCACATCATGTCCATAGCTAGTAACATTTGATTGATGAGTGTTTAATTTTAACTAATTTGAACAGAAAAATCCCCTGAAGAAGCCTATTGTGAAATGTCAGTCACAGAAATCAGGTGGAGAGGGAGGATTCCGTGCCCTGCAGGTTTACACCAGAGCAGACCCACGTCAGCACACAGAGTCTAAGGCAGAGTAAGCAGAGGTAAAGGGCAATCTCATTTTTGTGACACTGCGTAAACCCTCATTAAAGTTCTTCCTGAATTAACCAGGAAGAAACCATTACAGCCACCAGGCCTCACTGTTACACACTGCACAAACTTAAATGTTAATGACTACATAATTAAGCTTAGACCAAAACACGGATCAATTTGGAAGGGTTGTTGTGGGGTTTGGGTTTTTCCTTCAATGACAGTGTCTAAAGGCAAAACTCAAAACGTTTTTTAGGCAAATTCAGGAGTACTCTGACTTCTACCTTCTTTTCCCTTACCCAGTGTCAAGCTGTCACTGAGAGATTCTGCAAGCAGAGTCAGAAGTTGGGCTTCACTCCAAGTGCAATGACAACGATGAGTGAAGAGGCTACTTTGCCTGAGAGTGTCTACCTGGCAATGCCCACACGAGTTCCACCACTGGTGCTTGCCACCAGGAAGGAATACATCCAAACTCCAACACCACTAGGCACAGTAGAGAGAAAACACTATTAACAGAGTTCATGGTCGTTTCAGAGGTCTGTTTATTGGCTGCAGGGTCCAACACTCTTCACTGCTGCCATATGCAAAGTCAACTCTATTTTTGGTGCACAAAAGTTCTCCTTGCTCTTTGTTCAAAGGGCTCAGTACAGTGCCAGCATGATTTTCAACCCATCACCTTTTAAGCAACACTGATGATCGATGAGGCAAACAAAACCCAAACCATGCAACATGTGTTAAGCTGATAAAATTAGGCTGAGAATATTTATATATTTACACAGAGAACGTTCAACATTGCAACCTGCTTGCAGACTTGAATTATCTTGACCAAGTATCCAAACAGCTACATTCTGGTGTAAAATACTCATTGTTTAAGGTTTGGTGTAAAAGCTGCTTATTTCACAATGCCTTGAACTGGATTCTACCACAACTATTCTTGACACAGAATTTCTACACACCAGCACCACACACTTTCAGTCACACCTCACAGAACACGGTAAGGCATTCGCAGACATCTGATTGCTGTGACCACAGGAAATCCACTTTCCAGAGCTTTCAGCCATGACCTTTGGAAACCAGGAGAGTCTTTCAAAGACAAAGGGCAAGTCCATAAGAAACAGAAGGTTCTTCCAAGAACTATAAACTCGTTGTTTCCTGACACTGCTACACACCGCACAAGACTAATAAATTAATTTCCTAAATAAAAATTTGTTCTTAAACCCCACTGGGTAGTGACAGGGCTTAGGCACTTCTGAAGGTTTTATCTTACATCTGTCTTTAATACGAAGGAGTTTCAAGCTACAAAATACAGGACAAGCAATCATCTGGAAAGGGAAAAATTAATGCTTGGCAAGAAGCAGGTCAATAATCTATGAGTATAGACTATTTCTCTGGACTCCACACCCACACAGAACTTCAGTGACCAGACGACATTCTGCACACGAAGGTCTGCTGGAGGAAATCTGTGTGCAGAGCCAAGGACTTCACTGTCTAAATTAAAACTTGTCTAAGAACATACTTTGGGAAAACCATTTTACTGTGAAAAGCCACCTGTGCAAACAGTTCTCTTTTCTGAAAAGCACACTGTGCCCAGAAATGGAAAACTGAGTCACAGCAATCCAGAGCCCAACATGCTCAAGCCTTGTAAACAATGAAGACCAGGAGAGTAAAAAGAGAAGGAACATGGACCCACACAAACTGGATTAGCCAAAACAGCTGAAAGACTTGTGGCGTTTCTAAAACGGCTTCTTTTGAAAGGAGACTTGGCATCCACCCTGTGCTGGCTGGCAGCAGGAGAACACAACTTCACGTACGTGGTGGTCTCTAAGGCAGAGCAAGAATCTGCTAATACAAAATAATTGATTTAAGAGCTTTCTTTAATAAAAAAAAAAAAAGCTTTTTACTTGTTAAATCGATAGCAGTGAAAAACCTGTTAAGTGTGAAAAGATTTACATCCTTGCATTTGACATCTATCAATATACATCATCTATGAAGAGCTCAAGTGGTAAGCCTTGATCTCCAGAGGGGGTGAATGGGCAGAAGGATGGAAGGATTTCCTTTAGCAATGAGGTATGGTGGGATCTTGTAAATGAAGAAAGCTGTTCTGCAAAGCTTCCCAAATTTGTTAACCATGCTGCATCCTCAAGCATCCACATAACTAATGAAAACCATAACGTAACTCCTGTGCTCCAAGAGTTAAGACAGTGACAGCCGAAGAGCCTTCACAGCATGGAGAACATGCCAGCTCCCTCCTCACAATCACTGAAATGGCCATCAGAGGCTTAAAATGCTTTTCTGCTTAGGAGCTACAGAATTAACCCCCCTCCAAACTAATGGGGCGAGAGGTTCTTATTAACATTCCCTTTCCTTTTTTGGTATAGTGCAATAGCATGCTAAGGGTCCAGCTGTGCCATCCTGACCCAAGCAAGACTTTGATCAACTTCCCCATCAATCTGTCCACACGAGGACAATAAATTATCATTTTCAGGGTTTGTTTAAAAAGCAGAACAAAGTGGAATTTGCCAACACAAAGTGGGAACCATGGGCTATACATAAGAAGTCCAAGTCAGTTGTTTAGAGAAGGAATAACTGAGAATCTGGCACATCTTTGTTTCTGTAAAGCACTATTAACATTCAGTAGACTTTTTGACCTCTATTATCCATGGATGTCCAGGAGAGCATACCTGTAGTCCTTTTCTACTTGAAAAGGTGAATCTTCAACATACCTATAGCATATCCCACTAGCAAGAGACAAGAAATAAACTGACTTTTTTTAGGACATTGCAGCCCTTCAAACACTAGACATCAAAATCCACCCACGTACACGTAACAAAGCAGATGATACCTCCTGCATAATAAATGTGGGATCTGAACTGTACTTTCTGTAACACTGCCTCTAAACTAAGGTACTAGTTTAGAATCATTGCTCATTTGCTCTGAAATCTTACCTAGCAAGATTTGCTCAGACTTTCAAATCACACAAAATTACGCTACCTAAACGTAACACACAACACCAAAGAAGCATTAAAATTCCTGTCGACTGAGAAGTGTTCAGGCACCTACCTGATACCAATCTGGATACATTTCCTTTTCTTGTGTGTTATTCTTCTGGCTGTCTAACTGAAAGGTATCAATTGTTACCTGTAGTACAAATACTAACCCTCTCTCCCTTCCCTCCCCAGCGAATATTTAAAGGAAAAGCGAGCACTGATTTGCCCAGTCCAGCAGGATGGAAGTGCAGAGTAAAAAGGACATTGGGAGGTTTGTCTGCTAGCTGCAGAGTTGTTCAGTTGTCAGCATAGGCAAGGGGAAAATATTTGTACTGACTGACATCAGGCACACTACCTAGGGATCTCATGTAAGCACCCAGGCTGCCTAGCAAGTTCCTTGAGAGGGCACTTCAGCTGCTGAGTGAAGACTCCACCTCTCCCTCGACACCCTCACACACACACACCAACCCCAGGGTGCACAGGCAAAGTTCCAAGGCTCCAACGTGAAAATGGCTGTGCTGGTAATGACAAAATGAACATTTTTCTAATGCTGTTGCAACACATTTGAAGCCAACTACAAACTGGTCAGCTGTCCCTGTCGTACACTCATGCTGCCGGTGTAAGAAATGCTGTCACTGTGCTACGGTGACAGCTTCCAGGCCTAGCCTCAAATACAGACAGACCTCCTTACCATGCTGGAGTCAACATGTTGGGCTGAATGGCAAATTTTAGTCTGCCTTTATGTTGAAGTGGAGCTATTTCCATGGAATCTAGCCTGAGGAAAAAAAACAGAAAGTCCTATTTGAGAGGTTAAGTCATCAGATGCTACTGAGAGAACAACAACAAAGCACTTGGGAAAGGCCAGGTATGAGGGAGACAAAAGGCCAGGCTCAGAGCACAAGCCATTTGGTAACTGCAGCAACAGCATTAGGTTTGGTGCTCAGAGTCTGAAAAGAGACAAAAATGGCATCCTTGCCCTCCCTCTGCGTGTGCGTTGGAGTCTCATGTGCCCCAAGAGACACCCCACCCCACCCACTGTTGTGCCAGCTCTGCAGTCCTAGATAAACTCCAGCATGGCCTGGCTCCCGTATCAAAACACGGAGCAGTAGTCTCAGCATTCAGTAATTTCGTCCTCAAATGTCAAGAACAGCAGTTTTGCTGTGTAGAGAGAGCTGCATTTCACATGTAAACATAAGGCTGTTTTCCTGAGAGCGCATGACACACCATGTTCAGACCTCCCACTATGCAATTTTTAGTCACTTTTCAGAACAGAACTACATTTCCATCTTTTGTATTTCAAGAAAACTCTCTGTGCTTTAGCATGGAACAACCAGGAGATGGAGAGTCTGGGCAAGCTGCCTGATCATTAACCAGCTCTCATGCCCTCCTTGGTTACAAATGGTACCGCAGGGACAACTCTACATACTCTCTCAAGTTCAGTGCATGCAGAGGATGTTGGTTACTGGAAAGGTTTTAGGCCTTGGAGTCTGATTATGGCCTCCTGTTTTTCCACTTCAGACTCAAACTCGTATTGACTCAGCTGAGAGAGAGAGAAGCAGCATTAGTACTTTTACTCGGCTTTTACGATAGCAGCACATTTTAGCCTTCTTTTCACTGGCTCATTTTCTCAGCCAGTTCTTGAGGATGAAAATGTTGCTGTTCTTTGGTAGATACGGAAATCTGTCAGCAGAGTTCACCTGTCCTAATACTGACACATGAAAAATGGGAACATTTTCAGCCTCTTTTAAGCTCTGACCTGACCTGCTGCACATACCAAAATGGCAATGTATGTTTGGAGCATCTTTTTCCTTTTCTTCCTGTAGCAGGAAGTTATTCTCTCATCCCTTCGATCCCCACACGCACACACGCTCACACACACACACACTAAGCCAATCCCACGAGGAGAGTCTATGGAACGATGTCCGTTAGCACATCATTATGAAATTCTCAGAATGTTTCTCTCAAAGAATATAAAGTTTAACACATTCTGTACATATTGTTGGTTTCTTAGTTATAAAGTAAACACGGTAACAAACTGTCCATAAAGTGTTGACTTGGTTTAAGCACAGCCCCTTCTCGTTTTATCTTGCTGAAAGTCCTCTCTTCCAGTCAGAAACACTCCAGCGATGTGGGCATTCGGTGTGTGACAGCAGAGGAAGGAAGAAAGAGGCACTTTTGATCGGCTGGTATTCCTGGACTTCCCTTTTTCCGCGGAGGTTTATGTTCCTGACACTAGATGGTAGTGTTAGCACGGAAAAACCGCTGTGGATAGGCACTTGGCAACAAGGCTCCAAGGCAGTGCCCGCTCTCTGCTATGTCATCAGGATTGGTTTCTGACGCACTTCCAGGATATCTGGGCAAGGGAGAGAAACAGACACAGCAAACTTAGGGAGCTCCTGAAGTACCCACAAAGCCAGAAAGCACGAAGGACTGGAGATGCAACTGTGGACTGCAGCACACCCCACCAGGAATTTAAGACACGAGTACATGACTGCATGTTGAAGTTAACCAGGATGCAGCTGGGAGGAATTGAGAGATGGGAAACTGCAAGTATATCCCATCACAGAGAGAGGACCGATGATCTACCAAGTGTCATTTATCCTGGGATGAAGCAACACGTGTCAGACATGGAGTGGTTTCCAGGGAAACAAGTGTAAGTGCCATTAACAGGAGATGCCAAGGGGTTTTCCCTTTCTCGAAGGGAGAAATGCAATACCCCCAAGCCCATTAAGGGAGTTCTGAAGACATGGGTACAAATAATTCAACTGTTTCATCCACCCTATAACCCAAAGCCTGTATCTCTGCACTCAAAAGGCTGCCATAAAAAACACTCCTCTTTTTGGCTCCTCAGCTCCATATTGCCCAAATGTGACAGAATATGAGCCTGTAAAACTTCTGTTGTAATCATGGGCATCTCCCTAAATATGGACAGTAAAACCAAGATGCTGGCAAGGCAGTACATAGAAATATCTGGAAACTGGGCTGCTAGGTCCTTTTCAAGGCTACACAGAGAACAAAGAACATGGCAAAAGGAAGCACAAGCCAAATTAAGAGGTTGATCATACATAACTGCACAAAGAGGATGATATGAGTAAAAACTGATCCACAGTTCCAGAGGGCTTTAGCCACACTTGTAAAGAATAAAATACAGTGGAGGAGTCCAGTGAAGGGCCACAGAGATGACTAAGACACTGGATCACAACATATGAGGAGCAGCTGACAGAAGTGGGATCATCTAGCATGGAGAGAACGCTCAGAGCAAAGGAAATCTCATCAATATGTATAAACTTGAGACATTATAAAATGCACTTTGATCACTACCACTAGGATTTTAAATATCCTAGTACAGGATTTCTGAAGTACCCAAGGGAGATGAGCACCTTTACCACTTCACCCTGCCCCACATATAATGCTCCTGCTTCCTGGAAAGCTGCCACTGGCACAAATGCATTGACTACAAAAAGGCCTTAGAAACAGGCTCTACCCAATGTGTCAAGCTAAAATAAATGTGGGTAGTGAAAAACTGCAGATGAAAATTCTGCCTTACAGCCCAGACATTTCACGTCCTATTTCTGTGTATCTCAATATATACAGCAACTCCTGCAACCGTATGTTCAACAAATTAAGTCTCAGAAAGGATGTTCAAGCTCAAAGCAAATATTTGAGCATGGAGGCATTTAGCCACCCACTTGAGCAAGTGTTAAATGCCAGCAGGAACAATACCTCTTCTGTGAGCTCCAAAATGCCTGTGGTGAGAGAGTCAGTGAGCTTGGTAACTGCAGCTAACTTGCTGTAAGATTATCAACACAATTATCATAAGGAATAATTACATATTTTGCTGAAACATTGTTCAAAATCAATCTCTAATTACAGAGGATCCATTTTTACTGGAATCTGTAATTTCTCCTAAATTGAGATCAATCCCTACATACAGTGGGATTACAGAGAAAAATACTTGTTCCTCTGTCCTAACAACAGCAAACCCCTCCAATGCAGAAGGCTGCCTGGGAACCCAAGGACTCTATTTATGCATAATACATGTCAAGTTTACCTGTTAAAATTCGATGCAATGGCAAAGTGATGTAAGTTAAGTGTGCATAGAGTAGAAAGTTTTCATCTGTTCTGTTCAGCTTCAGCCACGAGCCCACCAGCGAGCGTCCTGTTCCGGACAAGGACCGCGACCGCAGGTTGGTCGCGTTGTGCAGATCTGCAAAGGCAGAAGAAGACAGCAAGCTTCAAGGGATTGTACTTCTTGCAATGTATTGCAGCACTTCTGAAAGTCAAAGGAAGAGGAAGGCCTCCTATTCATTGTTTAGAGTCAAATCACATGCAGGACATTATTATTGCTGTGGTTTATTTTTAAATCAGTCAGATCTTGCCTAACACAGAGTTCACCATCTACACTGATGCTAAGAAATGATAGCAGCAGCTGTATACAACCATCTGCTAACAGACCAGCCAGGAGAATTGAAGGAGGGGAAGGTTTGTCCTCTCCTGACAAGTCTGTTTAGCTGGTAGTACTTCTCTCACCTCCTCCATCATCATCCCTGAAGAACTCCTCACTGTCATTTGCTGAGTGGGATTTCTTCATCTCAGCAATGCGATTTCGGGGCACTTTTCTCTTGAGGGATGGGGAGAAGAAGGACGGGCGGTTGTTGCGTTCTGGGGTTGGTGGTGTGCTGAAAGAAGTGACCTGAAAGGGAAATAGAAGAAATGCTTGAGAAAGTTTTGTTTTTTCCCTGTGTGCCACAGAGGTGTGCTGTAAGAAAGTCACATGTGTAAAAATCAGAATAATGACTGGTGTCCAGCTCTGTTTAGTGGCCAGAGAATGTCAACGGAACAGTCAACTCAGCTTCAAGATGCTCATCAAGACGACAACACTTCGACATATCATCACCCTCAGCTGTTGCATGAATAATGAAAAACCTCAGCTGATGACTGGCTGTTACATGAATAATGAAAAACCTCAGCTGATGACTTGTAACTAGGATTTATAGCCATACAGGGGCAAAATTAATAGTTTAGGCATCAATAATGTCAATCTTGTTTTTGCATGTTGAAATTCAGCAGACTTAACATGCTAAGAATGTATTGGTATTGGACACACTAAAATCGTGCCATCTTCATTCCTTCCTTTGGCAAGGATGAAGTAGTAGTTGCCCTGCTCAGAAGGATGTCCCATGGGATCCTTGTGAGAGGTCACAGTTCCCTGGGGAGCAGGGTCACAAGGCAATTACTGAGCCCAACAGGCTGATGCAGAAGTGAGGTCAATGTACAAATGTATGTAAGTCACGTTTCAACACAAGATGGAGAAAACCAAATTGAGATGCCTCCAATGATTATGTTAGTCCAAGTGCTGACAAATACAGGGATAGAACTGTCTGTGGTGAAACACAAGTTAGGGACAAAACTATGGAGACACCCTTCCTTCAGAGCAGTAGTTGCCCTTGAGCAAACCACAGTTAAAACCACACACACCTGTTTCGGAGAAGCGAAACGCAGTGCTGATGTTCTGGCTTTGCTGGCAATATTTTAATAGTTTCATTTCAAATGGAAAAAAGAATAGGGATAGCCACTTTGCTAATGGATGTGAATAGCTTCTATCTCATCCTTCCTTCTTCACATAGTCAATTAAACAATCCCATAACTCTCCCTGACATGACACCTGATACTGCTCATATCTGTCCATAGAAATAAGGAGGGAGGTGACATGTAAGTGAGGATGGCAGCCAAGCTAATGTGCAAAGGCACTCTAACACCTAACTGATCCTCTCCCTGGTGCACTTCATTTCTAATTTGTGCTTGTCTCTGTTTTTAATTCTAGAGCCATTTCATATCACACCTGGGGGGAAAACCAGAAACAGACATATCACCATTAAAACCATTAGCAAAAAGCAATGATAACACGTTATCAAATCTAATTTGACATTTTCCAGTTGAAACTGGAAGTCTTTAAGACCAAAGACCACATTGTCCCTCCAGGCCTGATTTCTCCAGGCTGTATTCCTGTGGTAGAGAGCAAGCACATCCAGTTAACGAGCTCTGTGCTGGCAGCTTATTTTGCCTTTTACCTAGTCAGACACAAAAACCACACAGCTTGAGTGGAGACACTCAGAAGCAGTTCTGCAGACCTTGAAACTACACAGGTTAGCCACACTACAGAGGAAACCAGGCTAGACTGATGGAGTCATCAGGTACTGACCCAGCCCACATCAGGACACATCTGTGCAGGAATTTTGAAGACATTGTCTAATCCCCATTAACAAGGTAAAATGTCTTAATGGAAAACACGGCTCAGGACCAAATAAGGGTAAAATCAACATCTGTGGTCTGATTCTATTGGCATTTTACTGCACTTGCATTAAAATTAAGCATATGTATAAATATGATGCTGCACCTAGACCTGTAATCCTGGCTTTAGCATTAGGCTTCATGCTGGCAGCATTCCTCAGTGGCAAAATCTAACAGAACCATTTCCTGTGAGGTTTAGCAAGCAACCTACATAATACACAAATTCCATGTTTCTAGGTAAATCCCATCTCGTACAGAAATGGAATCTATTATTTTCATCGAAAACAGGCAGAATCATCAGTTTCCCTGGCATCAAGATTGCTGTTGTTTCAACAAAACACTCCTCCAGAAGCATGAATCATCTCTGTATTCAGTATTTGCTCAGGAGAAACTGTGCTAAAAATCTATCTCATATCCTGAGTGTGTTCAAAATACACACAGGCAAACCTCAGTTCAGAGCCTCAACGTGAGTTAACCCCAGTCCATCTACTGGCTTTGGAACAAAACATGTTCATTCTTCACCTTGAGCCAGCATTTCTGTCTGCTACTTACTCTCTCATGCACTGGGGAGTCTGGATTTGAATCTTCTTCTGTTCCATACGGTGAAGTGTCACCAGTGGAAACTCTACTCACTGCCATCTCCGCATGTCCCTTCCCCTGTGGTCCTTTCATTCGGACAAACTCCATGTTGTTGTATTTATAAAAGCCAAAAGACATTCTTTGAGCCATCTTCGCTGCAACGCTCACCTACAACGTATCAGAGAGAAAAACATGTAATATCAGCTCCATGTTTCAAAACAAAGAGCTTTCTCTAAGAGCAGTTATCTAAGAATAAATCAAAACCACGGTGGACAATGATACTTATGAAGCATTTTAAGCTGCAATCTGAAGTGATCTCCAAAAGAGAACTGATTTTACAGAGACAAAAACAGGCTCAAAGAATCAACTCCTTTGGCTATCCAGAAGGTAGTTACCAAAGGCACACTGAGATAAACCAAAAGGGTTTTATCCATACCCACACACTGTGGCACACGAGCACAAGCAGACATGTGCACAACTCAATGCAGCCTGTGCTGAGACACTCATTTGAGTCCAAACAGCAACAGACACACACATGAGGTGCTTCAAACCAGCAAAGCACACACTGCACAACTCTCTCTCTACTTTGTGGCTAGTCACTTCAGACGTTTGTGTGTCCACACTGTCAAGGCCAAAGCATAAAGAACCAGCCCCCATGCACAACTAACCTCCGTCGCACGGCTCACCACAAAACCCTGACAGCTTTAACCCCTCTCAACAGACACAAGGGCCCAATTTCCAGTTAACACAACTGAACTGAAAAATGAACTGAGAACTTAAAAAGGAACAGACCAATATGAAAACAGTCAGGGTTTTGCCAAGTGAAATAAGTAGGACTTATCTGTAAGTGGTTTATTGCAATTTTCAGTACTTTATTGCGCAAGAGGGCTGAGATGCTCATCATGGAGCACATCTCATATTGTACTAAGAATTACAGAATCATTTAGGTTAGAAAAGATCTTTAAGATCATCAGGTCCAACCATTAACCCAGTACTACTAAGGCCACCACCAAACCATGTCCCTAAGTGCAACATCTACGTGTCTTTTAAATGCCTCCAGGGATGGTGACTCCACCACTGCCCTGGGCAGCTGTGCCAGTGCTTGACAACTGTTTTGGCAAATAAATTTTTCCTTATATCCAATCTAAACCTCCCCTGAAACAACTGAAATTGAGTAACCTTTGAAAGCAAAGAGAGATTACTTCTGTTCTGTTAAAAGAATGGTCAGATTTCAAGTTTTGCCTTTGGCCATAATGGAGCATTCAAAAAGCTAACAATTTTACTTCATCTAACAAAACAATGTCAAGTAGTTGTGTGGTCAAAGAGGACATTCCTAGGCTATGAGGTGAATTTATCACATCAAATCTTGTCTTTCCACTACAGATTTTTTTTCTTGCATTGTCTTCAGTGATCTCCATGCCCATACATTTTAATAACCACCTGCTGATTGCATGAGGCCACAGGATGATGGTGGGAGAGAAGCATTTTTTGTTCCATGTTCTCAAAAAAACTGCTAGAAGACTATAACTGCTCACATTTAAAACAGGGAGAAGGGAAATTATTCAGAACCTCTCCTGACAAGGGTAGGAACGAAGGGAAATGAAGTTTACAGTCACAGTAGATATTGTAGGATTATTTCATTTGTTTGTTTTTAAATCTCTCAGGACTGTCTTCATAATGAACCATTTGAGAAGTTTATTAACTCTTGACTTCAGCACTAAGCACTGCATTTGAAGCTGAAAGTGCTGGAATTTCATGTTTCTGTAGGAAAGCAAAGACAGTTTCTTTTTGTGGCAATGAAACCACAGTGGTCTTTTGGAAACAGCCATGAGCACAAAACACAATGAAGAAAAATACACTTTACATATAGCAGGGTAGTTATCAGAGTTTAAGATCTTCCATTACAACTTCTCTGAAGTAACTAGAAATATCAAGGGGCTCCCAGAACTGTTGTTCAAGTCAATTCCTGTGTCACATTCGACTATCTATCACCTCCACTGCTTTTGGCAAACAGCAGAGGAACATATCCTGGTCTGAATACCCTCAGCTGTCTGAGCCAAAAGTAGTGGTTTTGAAGCAACTTTCAAGGCCATAACAGACAGACTATGATGCAGCTGATCTGACGGGACAAAAAGCTAACAGCCTCAGCCACAAAGAAAATATGTGGTCTCAGTACCATTGTTGCAACGGATGTTGTCTTTCAGAAGCTCCTTACCCTGTTGTCATAGACTTTCTTGAGTGCTTCATAGCGGATGGACCCCTGAAAAATCACCCCTTGGAAGGTGTTGCTTTTGTCACTGGCCACCAGCTCCACACAGACCATCTCTCCTTCTCCCACAGTCATGTCACTAAAAACCTGCCAAAGATGCAAGATGAAACACTTTGAGGCAAGTTGCAGTTCAAATTCAAATACACTCAGATTCCCATGGTTGTCCTTGGGCCAAAGGCAGTTTCAATGTAAATTGAATGGAAACAGCATGTTCCACCCCAGCCTTTCAAAAAACCAGACTCCAGGCAGTGCACACTGCAAATCAAGCGTTGAGATAAGCAGCTCTCACATCAGTCTGTCTTGCTTTAGCCCATCATAGAAACTGATGCCAAAATCCACCTTTAAGCTCAGACTCATTAAAGAGAGAGGAAGGTCAAAAAAATAAGAACTACTGGAAGATAACCCTCAATTAGCCAAGAACATTTGCTCAAAAGGTACAAGAAAACATCTAATCAGGACATAAGACTAGAATAGGATAAATCTTTGCTCCTGCAACAAGGAACTCACCTCTTCAAAACTGTCAATCATGAAGAATATATTGGGGTAGCTGATCTTTGACTCTTCTCCTTTACTGTCCATCGGGTGTTTGCTCGGAGATGCAAACACTTGCTGAGAAAGAATCACAGAATACGATCACAGAAAGGTACAGAAACAAAATACATGTTCTCAGTTCAATATGCTTTGGAATGGACACACTGAACACAAGGCAAGCAACAGCAAAACACCTCAGTCCAGCACTGTTCAGAGCCATTGCACTTACGCCAGAGATGCTGGACATGCTGCACGCAAAGCTGAGCTGGTTTCTCACTACAGACAGTTTTGCAATAATGACACTTGAGAAATCCTTGAGTTTTCACATGCAAGTTAGCACACACTGGTTGCTCCACAGTAAATGTCCCTGTGTGTACCTGACCTCTCACCACCCTACAGTACAGCTAAGGTATGTCATTACAGAGAAAACCACCTTCAGCTGCCTTTAAGTTACTGCAATGAGCTGCAAAGTAAAAGCACACACAGCAAGAAATTTACTGTGGAGCAGCTGACATAGCACCTTTAATCTCATTGTTATTGTTTGCTTAGTACCATGCTAAGATCAACCTCCCTCAGCAATGGGAAGCGTAGCTCACAGGAGGACAAGCACGTGGTTTCTCATCCTCATTCTCTGCTTCTGGTTCTTTCTCTATTAACTGTGCTTCCTCTCGCACATTTCTCCCTCTGAAGCAGTTCTTGAACTCCTTTGGGGACTTCACTCCACAAAACAAAGTATGTTTAAATAGCTAAAGGTTTTAGATTTTATCACTCCAACAAGATTAACAGTAGGTAATGAGGGAGAAGGAAGTCTTATCTAGCAGCTTTCTTTTCTTTCACTTCTGTTTACAAACAAAGATTTGAATTAAAGAAACCTTTCAAATCCTAGCTCTGGATCCGCCCAGATTGTCAGGCTTGTGACTCTTGCCTACAAGCCATTCAACACAAAACATAACTAAGGATGGCGTGTTAGATATTCATGAGAGGGTTGCTTTTCCTTATTTGTACTTATGAAGCCTACATGCACATTTAAATATAGCCTGTTACAAAGAAAGGTTATTTCAAGACCAAAAACATCATTAGAAAGTAATAAGACTCCTCAAAAATGATACTTGCAGCAGTGCCTGAAACAAGGACATCTTCCAGGCATCCTTATTCTCATGCCAGATAAGGTGAAACAAAACCCCCCAAAACTCATCTACAGTCAGACCCACCTGAGGAAAACACAGTTTGTAGAGATCTTATTGTCAAGCCAGGAGAGAATCAATGTAGTGTGCAAAACAATTTAAGAGAACCTCAGCCTTTTTCACACTGGCTTTGTGCCTTAGGCACTCACTGGTGTGAGCACAGCAGCTTTGTCATAGGTCTGGAGTCAGACAGCAAGCCCTAGACTGAACAGGGCTTCTGCCAGTTCAACATCTGGCTGCACACTGGCAGAAAAATACAAACTTTCTAAAGCAAGAACCAGCAGAACAGTAATGCAGATCCAAACCAGACGGATTTAAAACTGTTAAGCCTCATACCAATAGTTGATGTGATGACAAAATGCCCAACTGCAAACATGCTTTCCACAGCATATGGATTTGCCTTTGCTCTCTTCATAGATCAGCATCATGATGACAAAACATTACTGATATGTGCTGGTAAGTTAAATGTGTGACAGGTTTCTCCTAGAAAAGGGGAGCTAGAAGTTTCTAACCAGTCCTACAACAGGAGCCTCTAGGAATGAGGAACAAAAAAACTTCCTCCTCATTCTCAACACTGCTCACGTGCAGTGAGGGCATATCCCTCATCCTCTTCCTACTTTACAAATCTGCAAACCATATTTGCAGATCTGTCTCCAAAGAATTTTGCAGAAGTGAAATTTGGACTAGCAGATAGTGAAAAAACCCATGAGAACTAACAGGCCTCAGCAGCACTGGAAGAAAGAAATTATCTGCCTAACCAATACAAATTACAGATATAACAATCAACACTGCTAGTTCTGTTTGTAGGCAAAGCAACAGTTCTTCTAAAGTGGTAAAACAAAATTAAGGGATTAAAGAGGACTGGTTTATTTAGGTAAAGCCATGCAAGCAGCTGCATGAGCTAGAGGAATGGAAGTGCCTGGGAGAAACAGCCTTTTAAAGGCAACAGGAACCTTTTAGAGAATTTCTGATAACTAGGAGAAGTTGTTGCAAGGTCTGCTGGAAACTGAGCGAAGAAGTTTCAGGTTTCTTGTTCCTATCCCCTCCATGCTTGTCATGCAGTTCCCTCCACTATGCTAAACCCTGAACTGCACACAAGCAGGCAATGAAAGCCCTCAGTGTGGAGATGAAAGGAATGAGCACGTAAGAGAGAAAGTAAGACTCTCATAAAATAAAAAGATGCACTGGTAATCAACAAATCATCTACCATTTAATATCTCTACATTACAAACTTACCCTGAAGGCTCCTCATAACTCAGGTCTCATACAATTTCAGGTTTAGCCTCAGATTGGGTAACAGTTGGGCACACTTCCCTCTCCCCACCAAATCCAACAGGCGAAGATAAACACCCTGACAGCATGCAGAGGTCTTCACAGTTTTTTGAGAAGGACCATAAAGGATGTTTAGATTTCACATACAGATGACTGGCAAGAAATGTCACTAGACAAGGACTTGAGATGCTTCACAAGGATGTCAGAGCACAGGCTGAGAACCACTGCCCTGGTTTCGGTGCAGCTTTTAGGATTAGGTAATACTGGATGCCAGCCTCTTATCCACAGCTATAAAAGGGGCAGCTCACCTGAGATTTCTTTTTGTGAATGTGAATATCTCCCCCATCGGAGCGAGTGCACACAGCACAGGTCACCACATAATCCAGCTAAAACAGGGCACCAGATAGAGAAATAAAGGTTTAGAGTTAGAAAACAAAACATTTGTGTGCATGAAGCAGAACACATTCCATCTTAATTTTTTTTGCTGTCTAAAAAGTAAGATGTTTCGGCATTGCCATTTCCTTTACTCTCTTTACTATACTGAACCTCCTACGATTTTCAATCCTGTGTTTTTTCATTAATTCAGTGACATTGAAACTTCTTGCACAGTTTTTTGCTGAGGTGCACAACCAAAGGGTAAGGGAACTCCTGCCAATGTTGTTTAGCACAAGCTCACTGCTAGCTGGGGGAATAGGCAGCACACAGACCCTGAGCACACTAAGGTCGAAAAAGAGACACACTAATGAACACAAGTGACACACTAGAGAGGTCAGAAACCACTAACATAGCCTGCCAAACAACCTGAAGAAACTTGTAAGGAGCAAGTGCTCTGGACAGCAATGTCCAAGCAGTAACAGCACCTCTGAACTCTGATCGTGACAAATGGGTCCTGGTTTCACTGAGCATCAAATAAAGGCAGAAGCTGCTCCCTGCAGAGGAGTTCTGCAACGAGACTTCTGGGAGGACAGAGAGAATGAAAACCATTCATTTTCCAGGATGCCTGCAATGAGCCAACACTCCCCCATTTCGAGATCATAATCAGCAAAACTTTCAAGGGATCTCAAATGACTATAGTAATGTTCAGCTTCCCTAAGCACCAATCTAACATACATACAACAACTAAGCAACCTGTGGGTTAATTAAACAAATAATTTGTGCTAGCTTCATGTTTCCACCATCACCAAAAAAGTTTTATTAAAATTCTGATGCAAGAGCAGAAAAACCCCAGTACAACACGTGACTCTGCATGTCCACTGAGAAGTTCCCTCTCTTTGCTGTATCACGTGAACCCTAATGGAAATGTTGCTTGTCTAACAGTCTCATTCACTCTCAAAAACCATTAAACTGGACAAAGCTTTCCTTTTGCAAAACTCTATTACAGAGCACAAAATTCAGCCCAGCTTCACCACATGCAGTTAGAAGCTTTTTGAGAAAAGCTGTTAGAACTCTATTGAAAAACTAATAAACATCTCAGTTTATGTTTATTTAGATTATGAAAGGCAAAATTAAAGCCAATGTTTCTTTCCATCCTTCAGAAGTGTTTGAATCCTCCAAGCTAGGGAGGAAAGGAGACAGATCAAAGCCAACCCAGAATCCTCTGGAACATAAATAGCTCATGAAAATTCAATAAGCATCACTGTTACCTTCTGTAGAATGAGGTTCAAGTAGACACTCTCCTCCCAGTCAATGTCGGGATCTCCTAGGCCAGGAAGCTTCTTAGAATCTCTCCGGTAAACTTCAACTTCAACCTGCTAAGAAAATATCACATTGCCTTGAAAACTATTACTTAAAGGTATCTGTAAACAAACATAAACCTGACACCAGAAGCTGCATGTTGTGTAGCTTCCTGCTACGGTTTTCTGTTGCATCGGATTTTGCTGACCCTGCAAGACTTTGTGTGGAAATGAACTGGAGAACATAGGATGTGTAGGAGAAGAGAGAAGAAAGGCAGATCTGGGGAGGAGTCCCAGGCTGGAGCAGGTGGATGTCCAGAAGAATGCTGTGACCCTGTGGGATGCCCCTGGTGGAACAGGCTCCTGGCAGGACCTGCAGACAGGAGCCCAGGCTGGATCAGGTTTCCTGGCAGGATTTGTGACCCTGTGGGGGACCCAGGCTGGAGCAGTCTGTTCCTGATGACTGCACCCCATGGAAAGGACCCATGCTGGAGCAGTCTACAAAGAACTGCAGCATGTGGGAATGACTCAGTTTGGGGAAGCTCATGAAGAACTGTTTCCCTTGGGAGGGACCCCATGCTGGACCGAAGAAACTATAATCTTTTCCTCCCATACTTCAGAATCACTCCCAAATTTTTCCTGGTTTATTCTGCTCTTTTCTTGTTTTACTTCCTCCCACATAAAAAAACACTTTTCAGTTCTGAGATACTTTAAGTAAATGGCATAACCTGGATGGACATCACCAGAGCAAACTGGTATTACCAGCACCAGAGCCTGTCTCTGTTTCTAGACAACATGCTGCTCTTGGGCAGTTAATACTTTGTACGTCTACATGGACTTAATTGAGCACCTCATCACATAGCTGGGATGTCTGTGTGCCACCCTGTCCCCTCACCCCAGCAATTAAACCTACCACAGTAGGAAACCAGATCCCTTTGGTACTGGTACCCATGGAGTTGCCACAGCAGGAGCCTGGCAAGTCAACTGCTGGAGCCATTTGGCTTTCCTGTTCCATTTAAGCAGCTTTCCATGGAGCAGCACCACTACCACAGAGTGAAGCTGAAAGTAAGGAGCTATTCCATAGTCTGCAGGAAGTCCCAGACACGCATGTACCCCATCCAGACCCTCTCCAAGCAGCAGTGTTGATTCTTCAGGATTCAAGGCATTGGAAAATCCCCTCCATGCAGGTGCTTATTCAGCTGCTTCAGTACCAGACTCCTATAGAATTGATACAGATCAGGCTTCACACAGCACAAGCCATTTAGTTATAAACTTGCTGTGAAAGAAGATTACATTTTTACCAGTACGAACAATCACAACAAAATTTTTCTCTTAGGGGAAAATGAAAGATGTCTTAACGAAAACAAAAATCAGAGACAATATTCACAAAGAAGTGGAGCTAAATGCTAAACACCAGCCATCAAGCAATAGCAGGGCAAAAAAAATAAAAAATGAAGCTATATTTACATTAACATTGCGGTTAAAGATCTGGTTACAACTTTCAAGATATTATTTCAGTATAAGGTGTAGCGACCCTAAGGCTTGAATCAGCCTCACAAATGTTTCAAGCTCATTTAACACACCAGTAATGGGAAAAGGAAGGGCTATATTGATTTCTATATTTTAAAAAAAAAATAATTAAAAAAAAAAAAATCAGCAAGGCCCACGACCCTGACTCAACACAGAGCATTCTCCCTGGTCTGAACATTTCAGGGTGTTTCTACCAGGAGATGCCAGGTCTGAGATTAGCAGAAGGTAGATTCACTCCAAGCCAAAGGTTCCCAGCATCAGAGCAGGGTTTGTGTGCAGTGACTCCTGCTCAGGTGACTCCTGGGGAGGGGGTGGAGGTAATTTATTCAAAAAGGAAACATGGAAATAAGACTGCCTGAAACCAGCAGCAATACAGGTCAGTGTGACAAATGCTGCTATCTTGGCAATGTCTCTCTCTAGCTTTACACTTCCTTCAGCCTGTTGGAGCAAGGCTGGTTGAACAGACACTGACCTGCCAAAAATCACCAAAACATGAACTGGTACCTATGCTACCATTTTTGGCAAAGTCAGCAGGATGCTGTGGCTG
The DNA here is from genome assembly GCF_000695815.1 of Acanthisitta chloris. NCBI lineage: Eukaryota > Metazoa > Chordata > Aves > Passeriformes > Acanthisittidae > Acanthisitta > Acanthisitta chloris. Next base: position 38,573 of record NW_008678862.1, read on the forward strand.
AAGGAGCCCATTTGGGATATCACCACTCCATCTGTGAGCTCCAGGCAGGGAGTGCTGGGAAAACACTGGCTGTAAACAGCCAGGAGGAACTGGAGCAGTTGCAAGCCAAGTCTGTCCAGGAAATGTCATTGCTTGACTGCTCCCTGATTTTGGAAATACTGAAGGAATATGATGCCTGCACAACTTCCCCAGGCAGGGTATGTGCACATGGAAATTGTACAGCCCTGACATGGTGGTTCAGCACCTCATGTGCATTAATGTGGTGTTAAGTCAACAAAGGATAAGAACGTGGAAAGTTAAAGCAGTTTTGTGTGTAACTTTGGAAGCAGCTTTAACCACTGCCCAAAAGGAGAGGTATGTCAGCAAACGTGCAGAGGGGGAAAATGATTGGATCTCTGCAGCAGTTGGTGAAAGAGCTGCAGGATCAGTGAAATGAGAGATGAAACAGGCTTTGGGAGCAAGTGCTGTGTGTTGCTGAGTGCCATCGGGAAAAGCCAAACAGGCTCTACCCACGTCCAACTTTTCCCTGCAGCGCAAAGCTTCTTTGGGCAAAACCTCCAAACCTCCAGGTCCTTCCTGGCTTCCCTTTACCTACATATAAACAAATATGATGCAATTCGGAAGGAAAAGAGTGTTCCAGGAGCCACCAGGATCCTCTGACACAGGAATAGGGCATTTTCTCAGACCAAGAAACGACCACAAACGCCACAGAGGTCGCTGCTCTACCTCCCAAGACTTGGGCCTCCAGTGCGTGGAACCAGCTGGGAGGAGCCCCACTAGCACAGATCAGCATTCGAAGCACTGTCCTGTTGCCCAGCAGTGCTGTAGAACACACACAGATAGCACATGGGCTGATCTGACCAGGTCACCCATGAAAATCCATCTGCTCACTCATCCACTCAGCATTGAGAGACCTGTCCTGTTAAATGGGAAGAAAATCAAAGTCTGCTGTTTTCTGGAGCGTGCAGAGAAGCCCTGTGGGAAGGGTGCATCCCCACTCCTGTCACACAGGGAAGCTGCTGTTATAAGCCTCCACTAGAATATTTATATCCAAGATAATATTTAAAAGGGAACAACTGTATTTAGCAATGCAACAATTCCTCAAATGAAAGACTCTTTCAGATATCATATGGAGCTTTCTTCTTAGGACTATGGCTACTGAAATTTTCCCTAGCAGTAACTGCAGAGGAAAATGAGAAGAATGCCCTCCAAAAACAAAATTCCAATTCCCTTTTCCCAGATACTGTTAGTTATTCAGAAGTTGCACCTGATCCTCCTGGAACACACACTGGAGCCCACATAAAGGCAACATAATGCCCAGTAGCTATGGCAACTTGACACCCACCGTAGCTATAAAGCTGAAACAAAGCCCACTGCAATAAAGCAACTGTGCACTGTGCAAGAGGCAAAGTTCAGCTGCACACAAAACCATCCGTTTTGAAAATCTGCTTCAGTATTAGTTACTGGAATTCTGTCCCCATAACCACTTTGCATAGGCAAAAGTCAACCCAACATACAGAACGGTAAATGATCTCAAAAGCTGACTAATTTCTAGTATCTTTGGATAAATTAGAACAGCAAGATGATATCTCAGATGGCAGTGTCTTGCAGAGATTCCTTCAAAGGTCCATATGGGACAAATTGTGTGCCCAGCACCAGTGGCTCATCTTTTCCATGAGGAATCTATTCATAGCTAAGGGCTCCCATTTATTGGCATGAGAAATGCTGAGTGACTAACTTCTGCTACTCATTCATGGCCTGCACATGAGAAACTGCATCCCAGATCATCTACTACTTATGCCCTACCTCTGCTCACACCATGATGGCATTCAGGTTGGAAGATTTACTGCAAATGCTGTGTGTTTCCATGGGCAAGGACATGGGAGGGTGTTTGCAGGTAGAGTAAGAGCCTTGGAGAATGGCAGTGGATTATCCTTTTTCATCATCCAAGCTGCAGGATGGCTGCTGACACATGAAAGACACCATTCCTGCCCCAGCTCACACTAATCAGGAACAGGGGGTTCACAGGTGGCTACCAGCAAACATGCCTTTAAAACCGAAATGCAAACAATTCCCTCCAATTTGTCACACTTAGCTGCAAATGGGAGACACGTTCAAGTAAAAATCATCCAGACTAGGTTGCAAGAGTAGCTGCAATATTTCCTACTCTGAAGAAGTCAAGTTAATTAAAGTTTTGGAACAAATGAACTTGTGAGAAAGGGTCAGTTTATTTTACCCTCTATACTTAATGGGAATTAAATTCTTCTCCACGGAAGTGAAGGGCAAAATTCTCAGCAACTTCAGAGAAGCTGGGATTTAACCTCAAAATTTCCCAAGTATTTATAACTTATACACACATACCTCAAGGTAAATTTGACATTGGCTTATCTACAGTAGTCAAGACTGAAATGTTTAAAAACCAGGCAAAACACTGTAACTATGATCAAAGTCCAAAGAGAAATAATTACAAACAACATTAACATTGAGATTAACCACACAGGACCTTTTCTTTTGGACCAAAGTAATTTGCTGCATTTATAGACCTATTTGCAGACTTATCACAAAAAGCCACAGGCCTTGTAAGGTTTGTCTTCATGTAAGAAACATATAAAGGAACAGAAATGATTGTAACTCAGGTAATGAGCAGTGGGCAAGCTAAAAAGAAATCGTGTGATTGTGTAAAACATTTCCATTTGGTACAAAAATACAAAGGGCAGTAAAATATTGCAGTATAAAAATTTAATTTATAATTTGTTGCCACTTAAAGACTCTATTTGCAATTATGAAACTGGACAGATAGATTTGGGAAAGAGCCATTACAAGGAGAATCATTAGCATGATTTGCATGTTGTGGACTGTTTTTTATTTGAGAGTTGATATTAATTAGGGAGATTAAAACAGGCAGTGATTTCACTACATTTGATAAGATTCTATATAGTTCTAAATCACTTAAAGTTTAGCTTTTATCATGCAAAGAGCTCAAGTATACTTTCTTTTCATAGTTAATTTGGGATTTTAACAAGAGCAAGATGACTAGGCTGACTGCTCTCCCAACAATCAAGCAGAACTTGAATTCTTTAGGGAAGAAGATGATCACAAACTTTTGGGAACTTTTTCTTGTGGGTGGAAAGCCTCACACATCTGTGAAGAAAAGCAAAGCAGGGCTTTGCTCCTTGAACAAGGCTCTGGGCAAGACATGCTAAAATCCTGCACCACTTCACTCCATCACCCTGTTGCACCTTCCAGGGATTAATGCTGCAAGGCTCAGCCTGGGGCTCACAGAGGGAACTGTACCCACAGACTAGGTCACTTACTGTCTCTTCACTGAACGAGTGCAGTTGCAGTCTAAGCTTGAAAACAGCAAAATCAACTCACACATAGTATTTATTCCCTCCCATTTCTTTTCTTCTTGATATTCAGTTCTGCCAAGCTACTCCCACTACTCACATGGGTTTCAGTGCTGCTGTAATTCCTGTAATCCTTACAACATAATTCTTCTGGGTTTTATTGATCTGGTTGCAGGTAAAGACTCAATGACATAAGACTGCCCTAGAGTCAATATTTTAGTTTACCTTAGAGTGAGAAGTGCTCTGATCTGTCAAGTCCAGCCCCTGAAATTCAAGATGAATTACACTGCTCATGATCCCAACCCTTTTCAGAGAAGATGAGGTATCACTGCAAAGATCCTCTACCTTTGATCTGTTGGTATCCTCTCCTTCCACCCAAGTGTTCTTTTGAGGGAGAAGCAGACTTTGGTCTATGACTATATCTGAACTGAACAGTGAAGTTCAAAAGTCAGACCCTATTGATCTCTAATGAGACAAATGTAAAAGGTACACAGGGCAATCTCTACCATCAGCTGGTGGCTAGAAACAGCAGCTTCCTCCATCTTCAAAGACAGAAAACACTCTCCTGTAACCCTTGCCCTTCATCACTCTGCAGCAAGAAACTGTTTGCCCCCTTCATTTGAGGGCACACACCAAACACGAGTTTGTAAGATCCTGCATTACCTTAAGATTGTGTTTTCTCACTGAACCCTCACTTTTTTTCTTCATTATTACATAAGCTTGTATCTCAATATTAGAGAAATCACCTTAAAATTAATTACAGCTCTTGCAAAAGTACTTCTTCATCATAAGGAATTCCTATCAAATGTATTCTGTTTTCTTCTTTTCAAGGAGCACAAGCCATTCCTTCTGATCAGCAAGCCAAGGGCATAGAAAACAAAGATTTCACAAGCCTACAGATCTGCTTCCAGTATGTGCACATTGTACATGAAAAAGCACAGTCTGAAGCAATAAGAAGAGCAAATAAATTTTAAGACTGAGAAAAGCTAACAGGACTCACAGAGTTAAAAGCTGACTTCAACCAAGCACAATCGAAACTACTTATGCGAAAAGAACCCCAGAACTCCAGTTCTTCACAACTCTATCAATAGCAGAAGAGGTATAAAAGATTTAAAATAAGAAAAAGTGCAAGTTGTTCAACTTACTGGTTCAGTGTGAATGCGTGAAGATGCTCAAAGAAACAAGGGGAAAGCAAAAATTTGCAATTCATAAGCCAAACAGGGTATGGAAGCTGTTTGCCCCCAGCCTGGCTCTGGGGCCAAGGAAGCCACTGTAATGGTGGCTAAGCATGACAAGACTGGGAGATAAACATGCTGGTCAGTATCAGCAAGGCAAGAAATCCCTGTATTTGGGATCCTGACAAAGTCACCTGAACTGCTGCCTCACACTTGTACTCTGTGAATCTCATCAACTTTCATTTCCCAATTCAAACGCTCCACAGATCTGCTAAATCAGCTTTCAAAAACTGAAAGAACAGACACGTGTGACTTTCAGCATTATCAAACATAGCTTCAAACCACTGAGTAACCCATATTTTCAGCTGTAATAGGTTTCACACTGTTACCTTATTCCTGTAATATTATTTTCCAGCCTTTCTGAAGCTCCTAGAAAAGCACAAGTGCCTGAAGCAACGTGCAGTGTGCCTTCTGAAGAATCCAGTCAGCAGAACTCGGGAAGGCAAGTTACACCCATAACATAATGAAGGCAGCAGACACAGACATGGGAGAAAGAACATTACATAATGCTAATAAAACAGCATGTTTCAAACCACCTCTGTTGATTGCAGAAATGCATAAACTGGTCAGAAAACGGGTGGAAAAAAACCTGGTGGATAGAGTAGACATTTAACTTCTAATTACTAGTGTTATTAGAGACGTTGATGATGATATTCCAGAGCTCCAATTCAATTGCATATTAATTTCAACACTGAAACCAGACATTCCCATACCTCTAATAAGCAAGCTGACCTGACTGTAACCCACACACCAAACACACTAAGTGTTCTGCTAAACTAGCAGCCTGATGAGGCTTTTGGGGAGCTCCAAGCAGACACCTTCACCTTTCCCAGGATGCAAGCAAGTTCAGCCTAGCAGTGCCCTTCTGTCCCTCAGCTCCCCAGTGACTCAGACTCCCAAGTAGACACCTTCACCTTTCCCAGGGTGCAAGTTCAGCCTAGCAGTGCCCTTCTGTCCCTCAGCTCCCCAGTGACTCAGACGGATACGAAGCATTTGTGCTACTGAATTATTCATTGTAATTCTATCAGATGGGGAAACTGGTCTGGGCTTCTTCACTTTCCAGTGGCAGAGAACAGAGCATCTTCTCAGCCATGTGACTCAGGGCTGCTGTGTTTCAGTGCCATTCATAATAAATTCATTTCTGATTCTGGATTTCTTGTCACCCTGTTTGACTGCTCAGGAGGAGTTCTTCAGAGACTGGAAGCAATATAAAGAAATTAATTAAAAATGCCCCTGCAGCCCACACTCCCTTCCTGAGTCTGGAGTTTACTGGCTGTGACACCACAAAGACATTTCAGCTGCACATTTGCTTTGCCTCAGACAGGAATTTACTCTGGAAATAAGGCAGAAGATGAGAGCATCACCACCCTGGCTGCTGTTAGCCTGCCAGGTGTGTCACAAGCATAGTCCAGGTCACAGACAGCAGGATCCATTCTGTGTGGGAAAGAGATGTTCCTGTCACACCCCTGACAGTATTCTTCTCTTGGCTTTTACCAAGCAGTCTGCCACAGCACACAGAGGAGATGGAGGTGGCCTTGCAACAAGTGCACCATGAACAGAAGCTCTCAGGCAGCAGATCCTTTATAAATATGCTTTTAGGCAACCAAACGTCAGCAAAGCAGCACAAGAAAGCTACAGGGATTTCTGACAAGAACTGCAAAATAAAGGCCAAATCTTTGCACTGAAGATGTTGAGCTCTTCACAGGAAATCAGAGTATCAATCTGATAACCCAGAGTTCCTTCTTCATGCTTCAAAATGAAAGACCATATTGAGGCTGCTCTTCTGCAGGAGCCACTGTTCCTGCTCATTGAGACATCCATGAACTCTGCACCACAGAAGTGTTGAGGCAGAACTGCTGTCTCGGTCCTGACTTGTACATGTTGCAATCATTCTTTGTCCCCACATACTACCCATGTATGAGGAGAGAATTTATTCAGCAAAAGATGCAATTTTTGGCCATTTGTTTCCCTACTGCATTCAGATGGTGACGTGGGACTGCCATGAAGTATTCCAAGCAGTTCTTCTGGAGGCATCCTGCTTGCTTTCAGTGTTGAAAAGAAAACCCCCACCACTGCTTTGAAAGGTACAAAAGAGCCAAGAACAAAAGATTCTTAAAACTTGCATTTTTGATAGATGCTGAGTTCAGGTTGTCAAATCTTCCAGCCAGTCAGTGAGTGACAGTGAATTATGGATTCAGCTATGAAATCCCATGATTTCAGTGAGAGTCATGTGCCTAAAGTCATTTAGCTTTGGAAACAGACTGGCCTCCCACCACAGCCAGAGTGAGCTGTGTCACAGGCACACAAACAGGCAAACCATGGCTCCTGTTCAGTTTCTGAAGCTGCAGTCACAACATCAGTAGCTTCAGCTTTTTGAAGACTTTAACAGCCTGAAGACTATTCCATGCATTTGGCAGCAACTCTACTCCACATTTATAGGACGTTGAAGAAAACAGGACCTACTCCAAAATCCAGGCAAGCACAAAATGTATATCAAGAGTGTCTTAAATTCATCTTTTCTATTGCTTTGCCCTATAAACGTGGCACCCTTTTCAGATGACAAGGCATGAGGAAAGGCTAAATAGAACCTAGCCCTGCTGGTCTATCACTGAAGCTTTACCTTCATTTCCCAGCTGTCTCTGTTAACACCATATACTTGCATTTTCTGGAGTTCTGGGAGCAAGTAAAGCTGCTCCCTACAGAAAGATCAAAAGATTGCAGCTGTAGCAAAGCATAATCCTTCATAACTCCAGAGAAAGAGCCAGGTATCACAGAATCATAGTATCATCAAGGCTGGAAGATTGTCAAGTCCAACCATTAACCTGTCACTGCACTGTAATTCCTAAACCACATCACCCAGCACCAGATCCAGATGCCTTGGGAACACCCCCAGGGATGGTGACTCCAGCACTTCCCTGGGCAACCTATTCCAATGCCTGACCAACCTAATAGTGAAAAAAAATTTTCTAATATCTAATCTGAATCTCCCTCTGTCTCATCTTATGGATACTTCCTCTAGTCCTCTCACTGCAGACATGGCAGAAGGGACTATCCCACACCTCTCTACAACAGCCTTTCAGGTAGTTGTAGAGAGTTGATGAGGTCACCCCTGAGATACTCAATCGTGACCTACCACCATTTTAAAATCAGAATCCCAAGTCCAATCATGTTACCCTTTCAAAACTGTAGGTTCAGACAATATCCAGGATCCTTTGCAAGTGAAGGTAAGGGCTTGTATTTTCCAGCAGGTCACATCAGCTGGTGTGCAAGGCAGCAGCAAAGGGGTTTTTGAGTCTTGGCCTAATAAACAGTGGCAGGTCAAAGGGGTTTCACCTTACAAAAGCCAACTAAATTCCTTAACCCCGGGAAAAGCATGCAGTGCCCTGGCCCACACAGAAATTGACAATAAAGGTCTGTGATTCTGCTGAAAGACACAGAGAAGTACCACCTCTGAAAATTGGCAAGAAAAATGGCAAGAGTGTTATTGTGACATGCCAAGGAAACACAGAGCTGAAAGCACTTCTCTGGGATCCAAGAGTCTGTGTAATGAATATAGCCCAGAACTCGATATGGCAGTTCTGCCCTGGCATTCACATATTAGGAGCTTAATTGCTGTTTCACCCATATATGCTCAGTTTAGAAATTGGTGGGATGGAGAAGAGAAACAAATGGGAAGTCACTTGGACCAGGTGGCCTATGAAGCAGATAATTTAAAAGGTCTTTTAAAATAAAATGTCTGATGGTAGAGAAGTTTACCATCAGCACCTACTGACACACCAAATGGTAGGATTTATTGCTTCAAGCTGTTGTGACTAAGCTGCATCCAAAGCTCTTCTCATTCAGTCTTAAAACTGAACGGAACCTCTCATCTTGATGCTACCAGTTTTTTTCTGCTTACCCTCTATTACACTTCAACTTGAAATGAAATGTTATTGCTGATACTCCTCAGCTCCAGTAAGCACAGAAACACCCCCCCCGAACTCACAAGCAGGAACTAGTTTTAGTCACACAGGACAGCCATCAAAAGCTGAACACTGCTCAATAAATCGACCCTTGTTTCCCGCTGGCATGGACCATCACACCACGGCATGCGAATGATGCGAACGAGCCACATGAGTGTGCCATCTCAGGGAACAAATACCACCCTTGTCAGCACTCACACAAACAGCCTCTCCCCACTCAACCCCGTTTTGTTGTCATTAGCATCAGTCCTACAGAAGATTACTGTGCTCCAAGCTGTGCGGATCTTATTTTCATGAATGTGAACTAATGTTCTGAGCTGTCCCAGGACAGCGAGTCACCTCATGCACCTCTGCCAGGGCTCCTCAGCCAAAACCTGCAATGGCCAGGCAAAAGCAGAGCACATCTATAGCAGTGTCTGTGAAACAACTAAAGTGAGCTTGCTTCGCTGTACACCCAAGCTACAAAGACAGCCAATTTCCACGTGGTCCATGGAGGAATCATCACCAGACCGTTTGGCTCAGCCTAGGCACAAAGCATGAGCCAACAGCACAGGTCCAGTTCTAGCCCTACATAGTCACAAACAACTCTGAGCCTCTCCCCTTCACCCACCTTTTCAGTCTACCTTGGGGGATGTAAATGAGAGCACACAGTTTGGTGGGTGACTTGCAGCTCTATTTGGTTCCTACAGAGATCAGTCTCTAGCTCCCTTCCCTTTAATGATCTGATTTTGGTATTTTGACATCACCTTTCAAGAAAGAAGGTCCAAAACTACAAAATAAAATAAAAATCTGTGTAGTCAATTCGAAGAGCAGGAGTAGTTTGTTTGGTGTCTCACTGCACTGGACAGGCTCAAAAAATCATAAAAGAGGAGCTGGGACTGCAAAGCAGCCAGCCAAAATCAAACCGAAGGACAGCTGCACAGGTACCAAAGAACCACCAAACTCTGAACTTTCAAAAAGCACCTGAAGAACTTCAAAGTCACAGGAAAGGTTCAATTCTCAGAGGCTGAGCAACACACAGACAGCCAAGGGGGGATCACAAAATGCTGTGTGTAAGGCACACTCCCCTTCCCAGCTGTTACAGCACGTGATTCACTACCCCTGATTTTGTACCACTACACTTACTACCACTTGCAAAACCTCCTCACAAATAAAAACTATTTATGGTGCTTTTAGGAGGCTTAAATAAAGCTCTGAGAGCAAACACAAGGGTTTATGTCCCTGAATCCTCTCCACAAACGTTTCAAACACTTTAAGCTGATGAATATGTTAAACAGAGGGGTCTGTGAATGAATTTAAGCAACCAGGCTGCCTCTGAGGTTCATGATGTGAAACAGGAATGCAATTATAGTCACTTAAACAACCATCAGGACAGAAGTTTCCTCCAGAAGCCTTAAAGATCCAAGTACACGGGCTGAAGACTACTAAACCACTCACCTGACAGAGAAAGAACAATATTTTACCATCTTCTCCTTAGTGGTTATCATGATGGAAGTTGGAGGGCTGAGCAGAAGGGAGAAGAGAATTCTGCCCATTTCCTGTGTCTCCAACAAAAAATTGGGAAAATTCTGGGATCTTCTTCTGAAGAGGCCTGACAACTGTGGTTCTTTATGTCACCACACTGAAACCCAGAGAACACTGGTCTACTTGGCTACAAACACATCATGTGCAAATATCTGTGACTCAACAACAGTATCAATTATTTACATGTTTCAGGAAATCAATCCCAGTCTTTTCTTCCTCCGTTTATCTTCCTGCAGCCACCTCCCTAATTCCCAATAAAACCATCACACCTCTTGCTTCTGCTTCCCCAACTTAAGATGAAAACTGCCATGCAATGCTGAGATGTTTCTCAGATCTCTAATGGGGAAATACCTGTGCAGCAGCACTAGGCCATCAGATTATGTTTGCAAGGAACAGTAGTTCTTTAGGAGAGTATGTGGTCTTAAATGTAGGCTATGAGAACACCGCAATTTCTTCACGGTCACTGCTGCATCCCAGCTCCAGGAGGCTGTTTCTATTGTGCTACTGAGTACCCCACAGGTGGTCATTCCTGATACTCCGGTATGTCAGGCAGACTTCTTCTAGAAATACAACAGTGACCATCTTCCTTCTCCTTTATTCCTCCCCTTCTACAGATTAACACTTTCAATTTATAAAATATTGACATGGAAAAGCAAAACAAAAATCAACTTCCCCAAAAAATCATGCAAACTCTCTTATCTCCTCAAGTCTGTGATAGTGCAGCTCACTTACACAGCTATTGATGTTAGAGAATCACGGAACAGTTAAGGTTGGAAGGGACCTCTGGAGATCATCTAGTCCAGCCTCCCTGTCAAGGCAGGGGCACCTAGAGTTCACAGCATCAACCATATTATTTACTTATGGGCCAATTTTGTGTAACATCTTGTGGTGGGCAGAGCTGGAGATTCCTTACCCTTGGAGTTCCTCAGATGTGTCAGGTACTCAACAACACCAAGTCCTGTGTTACCTTAAGCTTACCAAGACAAAAAGGATAATTGCTCACCTTTTTACCCTCTGTACTCTCACCACCAACATAAGACAGTTTCCGACGGACGTAGAAGAGCATATCGTCCTGCCGGGGAGCCCATTTCTCCATGAAATACGTTGAAAACATCCAAGTCCAGAATACAATACGGTCATCTTTGAAACACCCTAAGAGGCACAAAAGATAGGAGAAATTAGAGCTGTGGAATTAGCATGGCACCTTTTATTGTTAACATGACACACAGAGTCTTTGCTACACATGGTGCAGTTGAGCAGTTGTAGCTTTTAGTTCCTCCACAGCGTATAGCTGCCCAAACCCACAGCTCATCTTGGGCCACTGTCAACCACATCCTAGCAACCAATCTGCCCCTGCACACCACAACCACAGACCAAGGGCCTGGAGCACACTCTGCCTATGCCTGTGCCACAGAGAAGGACAGACACAATGCACCGTGTGAGAACACATCACAGTAGCACTCAAGGAGCAGCGTCAAAGTCATGTTGTGACAGTACATGCTGCAAGTAACGACCTGAAGCCACCAGCTGCCAACAACAAGTTTCTCACATGCTCTCAGGGAGTACAGCCAATCCTTCAAAAACTAGGAGCTCAGACCTTCCTTAACCTGAGATACAGGAACTAGAATGCTGCAATGGCAACTGTAATTCACCCTCTCTCCAACAACGAACAAAACTCAGCTCTTCCTCAAGGAAATAATGAGTTCTGAAGTCTTGAATACCAATTACACAAGAAAAAGCAGGAGAAGGGGAAAAACGGGAAGAGGAAGACACAACAAAGTCTTGTTCAAGGCAACAAATTACAACAGCATCAGCAATAGCAAGGCAGTTGGCCTCTCCCCAGGCAAAGGAGGCACAGTAGAGCTGACATCACATTTTGTGAAACACTTCAAAGCACTTAACCGTAATAAAATAGCAAAGGGTACTGCACCTCTTCTGTGCCGTAATGCTCACACCCCACTAAAAGCAAGGAGAGAAGGCAGCACTGTGCCTGGTGACAGGGGAGCTGATTACTCCTCGATGGAGTGGATTGCATCCCCTCCTTGAAGCCCTGCTGAGACATAACTGGGGTTGTTAGAGTCCAGCTGTTTTAAACCTGTGGAGAGAGAGAAACACTAAAAAAAAAATAATGATCTTGCTGAGAAGCAGCACAAAGCTGAAATGGAACGGATGGCAGCGTTACGTACACGCCTGAGACAGGTGGGGGTGTATGTACAGCTGCCAACCCAGGCTCCAGAACATCTATCCTTCACAGGATATCCTTAGTTTCCCTCTACCCTTTAGATGATATCCTTTATTTCCCTAAAAGCTGTACACTGGCTGCCAGGGCACTGCCCTGGCATCACTCTGCAGCCACCCCTCAGGCTGGTGTGCTTCTCTTCCCACCACACACTGCATGGGTGAACTAGTGCTGCGAGACAAGAATCCTGCAGGAGACAGACGTGACATTTATCTACAGTGATACTTGCATTAAGCTTTAGAAGATTTTTCCAGTCAATTGCCAAAAAAAGAGGATACACACCCTAACAATGAACATGATTTTTCTTAGATGCTGGTGGCTAACTTCAAGGCTTCATAAAGCAATCAGTCAATCAATCTTTTAATCCACAAGTGTATCTCAGCACATTCTCCTACTTCATTCTGAGTTCAGTATTTGCCAGACAAATCTTCCTTCCAATCTTTAATTACCATGGTGCACAGGAGGCTAGACTTTCAAAATTTTTAGCAGACAAATGGATGATTGAAAGAGAAATATTAGGTCTCTCCAACTAAATCAGAAAGTAATATTGACAACGAAATGAAATTCCACCAATGGACTGTGCACAGAATATGTTAACCAACATCAAGCAGGGTGGTATTTGAAAATATGTATATAGTTGATTACATTTAAAAAAACACATGACAAAGCTAAGAACAGAAAAAGGCCGAGGTAGTTAGTTTCCAGTGCAGATTAATTCCAGGCCATGCTGCAACTGCTTTATTTGCATGGCTGCAGTGAGGTAATTTCAATTACTCAAGGCAGCATAGAACATAATGTGCAATCCTGAATAAAATCTGCACTGAGTATTTCAATACTATCCATTTTTTTTCCCAGCAGAGAAAGGGAATCAAGCACTGGAGAAATCAGATACAGGATGCTGGGCACCTGCATCACGGGAACCCCTCCTCTGGGCACAGGTGAACAGCAGAGTATGGCAGACAGAGCCCACCAGGCAAGATTCCAGTGTGTTCAGACTCCCAAAACCAATCTGAGAAAGGACAGCGTTATCATCAGTCAGCCTATTCACACAGGAACATCGAGAAGAGAAAAAGAACTATTCAGGTTTATGGATAAACCTTGTTGACACTAAGACAAATGGCTCTAAACTACCTACCAACATATATGTAGGCTGGAAATTTGAAGCTGATTCCTAAGTATTCTAGCCACGTGGTTCAGGAGCACCCCCACAGCTGGAAAAGTGAGGGCAAAAAATTCCCACAGCTATAAAGACAGAGTTCAGCTTGGCTAAGAAAGTTCATGTGGTGCCAGTGACAGGTGAGGACACCATGACCCAGTCCCACCTCTATATTTAGTGAAGAGCAGAAACAGGGTGCACGTTCATCGTGACTCATTAATGGTCTCAAAGAAACGTATTAAGTCTCATGGGGTTTGTGCATCTGAATTCCCAACCTTCATTAGATGGAGAGTAAGGAGGAAAGGGGGAGAGCATTGCCCTGAGTTCATCTGAAGTTCTAAGAAAATCAGAGGAAAACCAAAAAAAGAATGTACATTCTGTAAGAGACAACTCTGAACGCACTCCAGTGTTCAGAGTACACCTCTTTAGTTTTGTTTCATAGACAAGGAAACAAAATAGTCCTAGTCAAGTCACTCTTAAATTTAGAAAGAAAAAAAAAGTTATCTAAACCCAGCATTATGAACAAGGGTTTATTAACTACTTCTAGATTCTGACACTACCTGCAAAAATCTGAGAAGCTGTCCATGAGCTGCTGACACCATCAGGTGTGTTTTAGGCAATAAAGCACAGGAGTTCATATGCTCATCTGAACTAATTATGGGTGGTTATAGCACATGTATTCAGTATATATATATTTATGGGTGGTTATTCCTGCAGGACAGCAGCAGAAGCTGGTACACTACCAGGACTTTGTGCTTTTACCCTTGCAGAGGAATGCAGGACAAACTGGATTCAACCTTAGCCTAAGCAGAAAACCTAGGGACAGAAGCGCTGCGGCAGTGAAGCTACTTCAGCACTGCAGCACAATGCAGGGGAAAAAACCCTGGAAACCCTCAGAGCCACGTTGGATGGCTGTCAATTCAAACCCCACCTGCAGCTGAGTAGCTGCAAACCTCCCCTGCAAGCCTCAGGGATACTTGCAGACATTGCTGCAATTAAAATCAGCCTGAGGATGATCTAACTGTTGTGACTGCAGCGGCTCAAGGACTTGTCTTGAAGCCAAAAAGAACCAAATCACAGCAAAACAGCTGCTTTTATCCAATTTGAGTAGAAGCAGAGAGGATGTGCAACAGTGCACAAGAAAAATTAGCTTTTAAAATCTACTATTAAATAGCACTAACTTGGAAAGGAGGCAACAACATTTTTATTTGTAACCAGAACTTCTTAAAACTTGAGGGAGAAAAATCTATTCCAATTTCAAGCCAGAAACTGTCAGATCCAGTATGTCCACTCAGGCTTGCCTTCAACTATTAGATCCCCAAAGCCACCCCTACAGTCCTTTTGGTGGCTCACAGCATGTCACTGGAAGACTTCCAGCTTTGCCAAGTAGAAACTTGGAAACATCTATAGTTGAGAGCATGCAAGCAAGTCAGTGTCCTGAAAACACTCCTCCCCTTGCAAATCCTGCTTCTAAAGGAATAAAGTGGATTTAAGAGTTCAGACTATAAATCTTAATACACCAAAAGTTGATTATATAATTATGAGACCTTTGTCATGAATAAATCCTAATTACAACAATTTACTGTAATTATTCATTTACATGGATTTTTATCCTCATTAGAAGCAAAATTTATGCCAACTGCTATGTAATAAATGTCTTTCTTTTTACCTATTAGATTTTTATAC
The DNA here is from genome assembly GCF_000695815.1 of Acanthisitta chloris. Taxonomy (NCBI): domain Eukaryota; kingdom Metazoa; phylum Chordata; class Aves; order Passeriformes; family Acanthisittidae; genus Acanthisitta; species Acanthisitta chloris. The sequence continues at coordinate 53,722 of NW_008678862.1, forward strand.
TGAGCATTCATTTTGGGGCACTGATTCCAGATCCACGGAAGTTGTAATTTTTATTCTTTTAATTAATGCTTTCCAGAAAATCAGTGGATAAAGAGAAGTGTCAGGATATTATTTTGCTTCAAAGGAATAGAAGAAAAGATTTCCCATTCAGTGCATAATCATTTTTTCAGCATGTACCACTCAGAGCTTAGAGGAACAGTAATTTCAGCCAGACAGGTTTCACTCTTCACTGTGAAACATCATAAAACTAAGTTCATCCAATTCTGCCACAGCGCTAGTGCCATCATCTGTAAAATGAGCATCCTTAGATGTTTAGGGGTTCATTAAATGCTTATGAAGATCTTTACAGCCCCAGCATGGAGAAGAAATGAGAGTGCTAAGCAATTCACACTACACTTAATTTGTTTTGAGTTTAGCCATGTATTCTGCAAGGACAATGTAAGAAGTGCTTCACACAGACTAAAGCTATCTTTGATGATAAAAAGTTGTAATTATGATTGCATAAAATCAGAATGGATGTTCCCTGTCCAGTGATAGTTGCCAGCTAACCAGACCATTAGAAATCTAAAGTTCAGGCTCCTTCCCATGCCTACACACAGGGATACCATTTAATCCCTTCAATCTGACCTTATAAAAACAGGACTTCAGCAAACTTTCAGAAGTTCACTGGCAACCCACAGGTAACACAGAGGGAAAGCATGACCAGACAGACAGAGCACACCCTGTGGCATGTTCCTCTCTCTGAAATCCTGAGGCTGGGAAAGGAGCAGCTCCAATGCCAGCTGAAATGACATGGCACAGTCAGAAGTGCACTTTTGCAAGCACCAAGTCCTAAATCTGTCAGAAAACACAACACACACTTTTCAACATAAGTTTTTCTGGCAGAACTGTAGCTAGAAAAGGAAGGCATCGTGGCAACAGCAGGGACACAGGCAAGACAGATGCCACAGCTTAAACATGCTACTCTGCCACAGACACAGCCCTCCTCCTCACCCTGAAGTGGAGGAAACTGCTCTCCTACCCCACCAAGTATGCCATTAATGTAATATGAAGAAGGCTCAATATTATCCCAGCCAGAGATCTCTAGCTTATATGCTTATCCAGAAAAGAGCTGGAGATGAGCCAAGAAATCCGGAGCAGGTGTGGAACCTGGCTGCAGGCAAGCAAGGATTGATTTCAAGGAAATCCACACCTGCACACCAGCTATCAAGCTGCTCAGTTACAAACTCGGGAAGTTGTTCTACAGTGTCTGTGACCCCTCACGGGGTTTGTAGCTGGATACCAATCTAATGATCTAGAAAGGATTAGGATGGGAAGAATCTCTCTCCTCCCCCTTAGCTGAAGAGAGCAGCCTCTCTTCCTCCTGAGTCTGGGAAGATGAGCTGTTTTGCTCTTTCCTGACAGCTTCAGAGGCTGAAGAACCCCTCCATGGTAGAGTAGAAAGGAAAACAGCAGAAAGCAGCTCTACAGAGAAGCAATGAAGACTCAAAGGGATTCTGATGATGCTCCACTCAACAGCAGAGCACAGTGACACTGGACACTGCCATGGCCTTAGGTTCTGAGCACAGAACCCCAGGACACCAGCTGAGCCCTTGTCCATGGCCTCTCTGTGCAGAGCCCTCTGCTTCCAGGGCCCCTGCACAGGCTCCCAAGGACACGTATCTCCCACATGAACCCTCCTAACTCCTTCCAAACCCCTGGGCCACTTCTGATGATGTCTGCCCAGGGAACGGAAACACAATCCTCCACTAGAAAAAAAATTTGTTCAGTGTATTCCTAAACTTCACACCTTTTCCAGCAGGTCTTCTCTCTTCTCTTACTTCATACACTGTGCAAACTGTCATTTTAGTTAACACAATACTGAATCAAAGCCCACAGAATTTAAAAGCATAAACTACTGTGCACCATCTACAGATATTCACTTTGAAAAAGTGGAATTCAAACGTTACCATAAATAATTTGAGAAATATTTTTGAAGCCAGAGCAATCCTAGATGTTAAATATAGGGAGAAATCACCCAGTATCATGTGCCAGTATGAAATACCAAATCAACACAGCATCTTACAGGCATCTGGCAGTTTAAATATCTAATCCTAGCAAGGGTCAACATGATGGACAGGATACAGTTATCTGCTACTGAACCACAGTGCACAGGAATAATAAATCCATTTTCATCCAACAGTCATCAGCTACTCTGCTGTCCTTCAGCCTCCCAGAGCACGTGGCAGTTCAGTTCCCCAGAAGCTGCATCCAAACCTCTCTCAAACCACGTGCCATTCCACAAGGGACTGAAGTGTCACTTCCACAGATTTAATTTATTCATTAGGGAAATATCAGAGCAATCACCCAGTTCTGACTTTCACATAGGAAACTACTGCAGAGAGCTGCCGAGTTTCATAGCTGGTGTAACCGTGGGGATTTACTGCAGGTGTAACCATCCTCCTCCAACAGAGGCAACCCTGATTCCACTGGACACAAGCCCTTAAAACCACTGGGAGGGACAAATGGTTATACACTCCCTACCACTGCTTCCAAGATCACCCAGCAACAGTCCAAACTTTCCAAGTCCTAAATCCAACCTCGGAAGGCCATGTGGCAGCTTAGAAAGCATCCTGGCACGGATGGAGTGCAGAAACTTGTCTGTACCACTACAAACGTGCATTTTCACTGCCAAAATAGATCCGATTTTTGTTCTCTGCCAAAGCAATCCCTCCAATCAAAGACTGCTACTCCTGTAAATTTATGACATCTGAGGTCTCTACTTTCAGACTTAGTAAATACCACTATCAAAACCTTACCTGAGAGAATATTATGGAAGATCAGGTAAAACCAGCAAATTGCATTTTGGAAGTATTCCAGACTTAAAAAACTACCAAGAATATGGTTGTCACCAACGTTCTCATGTATGTACCTCCCCCAGCACCTGACCTGTGCTGCAGGCTGCTAGTTAGCATCGTGCTGTCAAGGCAGAGGGAAGGAGTAATTCCTACACCAGCAGTTTGCAGGGAAGCAGAGCTATTTCCTACACATGCCTACTATCACACGTTGGTATTTTCCAAATCCAGTTTTTTTTATCTGAGTAGAAACATCGGCAGCAGCTTTCTGAGTGAGCACTTGGCAACTTTACACCGGGAGCCATAATTCTCACCTACCTTCTACACCACAAACCCACTCGCTTTTAGAAGCTGACAACCAACACTTTCACCCATCTTGCAGCCAAGATTTGAAAAAAAAACCTTGCTTGACACTATATCTCTCAGCTGGGTGTTCAACTTGACATGCAGATGTACGACAACCAGTGTATATAAGAAGGTACTTCTTAAAAGAAAAACAAACCTTTAAGAATCCCACTTTGGGTTGTTCAGGGCTGGGCTGTCCCACAAATGGAATGTCTTTGCCAGCACCTAGATACTTCAGTTAATTAGGCAGCACTCCTTTTAGCACTGACATGATTATTAATGCAGGCCTCTAAGACGTCAAATATAGCTGTTTAGCTAAAAATAAATATGAAGTACCTGCCCACTCACATGCAGCCCAGTGAAACCTCCTCTTACGGAAAATGCAGGTCTCTCTCTTTAAACAAATCACACTCGTGGAAGAAAAATGCTTCCTCTAACAGCTGATATTGTGACACCACCAAAGGGGCAAGAAACCAGTCCCAGGCCTGCCTGCAGCGACTGCAGGTCTGGAGACCATCAATACCCTCCACTGCCTCCCAGCTTTTTGTGCTGCAGGGGTCTGTAGGTGTGAGGAAAGGGATTGTTTCTTGACAGCCTCATGTAAAGCACAAGGTGTTAATTTAGGCCACAACAGAACAACTGGAAACAAGAAAACACTGGCTCTCTGTGGAAATGGTCATTATCAATTACAGGAGAGAAAGGAGAGAACAAAAGGTGGAATTGCCCCAAAGCCAGCAGCACCCCACCCCTTCAGGCAGAACAACTACTGCAAAGTTACAGTTCTCCTTTATAAATGGAGGTTTACTCTGCCATTAACATTTTAGCTATGAAAAACATGCCATCCCTTTCTATTGATAACCAGCTCCACTTTCTCCTCCAAAGGAGAGACTTACACAGATTCAAATCCCTACAGACCTGGCAGGCTTGAACATGGATGTTCTACAGTGACCTGGCCAAAGGAACACGATATTGGGCTAAAGAGTTAAGAGACTTCCTAGTTTTTTGCCTCCAACCTTCAGCATGACTATGGTTTGACACTTCAGCTCTGTTCCTTCTGCCCCTCCTCCCTCCCTCCCTGGGACTCATTCCCATCCACTGCATCACCCTCAACAGGCACTACTCTCTCCGGGCTAAAAAGAGTTTTGAAATATGATTTACAAACAACCAGAAACAGTCACGACCTTTATCTGCTGAGAAATCACTACCTCTATCTCATGACAGTTACAAGGGCTCAAGCAGGAACATGTGAGTTGAGAAAGGTCTTTCTTAGAAAATTCCTCAGCACAAGCACAAGAAGGCAATGTCTTTTTCTGGCTTTCCCCACCACTGGGCTTATGAATGCCCTCCCCCTGGGATTTGAATTACATAGTTTACTGCCTTTTGATGTTGCAACTACAGTTTTGAAGTAAAAAGACTATAAATCTTAATATTATTCTATTCAATCATCAACACACTGAAGCACAGATGTTGCACCTGAAGAGACATATCAAGGCTTCAGATACAGCTACAGTCACTCCAATCTCCCCCCACCCTGTGGACTCCTGTGAATTTCAGAAAGTGCCCTCAACCTCAGGTTTAAGAGACAGTGACAACCAAGTACAAGGTAAGCATTATATTTTTCCTTGCTGTGTTCTTCACAGCATTTTGCTGAAGAAGCAGTATTTGTGATTCCCTTCCAAGTCTCATGCCAGGAAAGCAGACAGGGGAAGGACCTGCCTATGCGTGATTTTCCCTTTCTGTCCTGTTCAGAACAATATAGGGTGAAAAATTTGAACCTGGAGTTTCCTTCATCTCTGGCAGTTGTATTCAAGCCGGAAAGGACCTCAGAATTCAAATTTTGACTCAAAAAATCCACAGACAACTCAGTGTTCATGTTTTCTAAGTTATTTACAGTCATTGCTTTTGTTCGCATGGGGGGAAAAGCCATTAAATCATTTGACACTGCAATATATGTACTGTTTTTCATGCTATTCTCATCTGCTCAACCTTTGTGCCAAATCAATCAGCTCAGGACTGAAGGGGTCAATTCATGCAGGATGGCCCTGTGCTTTCCCAGTGGTACTCCACTGTGGCTATGCTATTCTATTCCCCTGGGCTGCAGCTTACGGAGGAAGCCCTCAGATGCCACTCATCCTTTGTGCCTAAGGGAATAGTAGAGTTGTCAACCCTTGGACAGGTTTGCCTCTCAGGTAACAGCTTATTATTTGCCAATAACAGCTGGGGAAGACAGGCATAAAGAGCATCTGCAACTCCCCCAAAAATACAGAAGAAATCCATGGAAGAGCAGACACTAAATCCAGATTGCTGAAGTTCAGTATTAAATCCCTCCTCAGCATGTGCATGCAGGGTTAGAGACTTCAGCTGTGTGGAAGTTCTCACCTGCTCTCTGTACTGCCAGAAATACCCAGTAAAAAGAGCCAACAATGATAAAACCTCAGGGTGAGTCCACATCTCAACAAGCATCAGATGGGTGACGATCTTCTCTCCCCAGCAACACTTCACAAAAGTTTGGTGCCAGTACCATGTCTGTGGCTGTGGGTGGTGCTCCTGGCATGTCACAGCAAGGAACAGGGGACAGCACAGATTCCAGATAGGGCACGCAGCCTGCTCCAAGTGCAAATCCAACACTGCAAGCACCAGCTACAGCAGCCTCACAGCAAAACATCAAAGTGAGCTTCAACAAAGGATTCCAAGCAAGTCCAAATTTTTTCATCTCTTTATATTGGAGATACCTAGAAATGTTACTTTAGAAATAAATGCAAACCAACAACATTTTTAAACAGGCAAACAGTGCACTTTGTCTTGCTTCTTCACTTTTCCAAAGGCTCATAACACTTTTTCCCCCACTAGCTTCTAGGAGCAACTACGCTCACTCAAACTCGGAACAAGTGCAGAAGGCATCATTCTTCCGTTAAAAAATACTTCTGCTCATGTCATAGGATTAATGCATTGTATTAAATATATATACCTGAGTGGATTTATGTATCTATCACCAAATGGGTTACCCTGACAGCTACTGAACAGAAGAAAGTGAAAACTTTCAGAAGAATTAGTCTGATCATGGAACACTTTAAAGCACCTGCATCCCAAACCTCTAAATCTTTGCTCTTTTTTTAACTGAAAAGAAGAAAAACCCACTTATGAAGAGTCAGAGCAAAGAACTCAGCATAACGTTATCCATGCCTGTAATATCAAAGATCAAAGAGGATGAAATCAGTTCCCCTTTATTCACATAAAACATGGCCTACTAACAATTCACATGATGCTTCGACTACAGTTTAGTCACTCTAGTTATGAAAAACATGGGTCATCCATTCAGGCCATCATTATTTAGGCAATATTAAACTACTCATTAAAACCAAGGGAAAAAAAGGAACTTAAATATTCCTACTAAGTGTATGAAAAACTGGATCACTGGATCATCATTATTCAGGAAGACACCTGAGCTTTATCTACAAGATGTCCTGTGATGAGCTTGCTGCTTTGCTTCTGGAAGGATGAGATCAGGAGTGACCCTTGTGAGGCAACAGACTCATCTTCTCCAGACTGATGACTACAATCACACTGCACACTCTGTGTACTCCTAGAAAGCAATACTGAGTTTTATGGAAATCTTAAACCCACTTCTCGGGGTCCTTCAAGGCAGGTAAGCAAACATATTCCTTGCTGGAAATATAACATTGCCAGACATTGAAGATCTCTCATATTTGTTCTCTGAAGAAGCAGAGGAATAAATTTCTGGTGAAATCCTTTGCACGTCTGTGCAGAATACAATAAATCCATTTCAAAACACATCCCTCATCTGGATGATGTTTTCACTATCTCAAGCAATTAAATCAAGCTCTTCATCATGCAAAGTTGGCTCTAGCTTCACTGCCATTTTAATACATCTTTCAACTTCCTGCTGCTAACATGAAGCCCTCTGAGACAGGACCAAGAACTCCCAAGACACTTTTCCCTTTTATCCAGACTTGGCAGTTAGAGAGATTGGAGCTCAAACTATGTTAATTCCAGGCACAGATAAACAGAAGTAATCCATCTTCCACATCCATTTGCTCAAGGGAAACCCAACCCAGGTGTTCAAAGGCTAAGTGCTGCCAATGTTCCTACAGCAGCCCCTACACACTGCGGGATCAGCTGATTGATAAAATGGGAGCAAAACCTAAGGCACATTTCCTGACACTGAATCCAGGCATGGAGGCAGCCTCGGGCAATTCCTGACATAGGTGCTCTGTGTGGGAACTGAGAAAGAGCTGGGGCACTGCTGACCCATAAAGACCTTCATCACTAACAGCAAAACCAGGGGCAGCCTCAGCTCGACTCACTGAGCACATCCTGCCTAAAGAGGAGAGACAGAAAGTGATGTCATTTCTCACAAGGGAAAACAGACCAAGTACAACAGGTTAGGTTGCCTCAAATGCACTTCTGCACATCCACAGCACACTGCTGTACCAGGAAACACCCTGGAATGCTTCAAACTTGGCCCTAATATGAAGGACTGCTCGTTGCCTGCCATGTGCTGTGCTTTCTGACAGACCCAGCAGTAAGAATGAAAATCATGCAAAGAATATTTTGAAACACCAAATGCAGCTTAAATACCAGCACTGGTAGCTATTTCCTTACTCTGCTGTGGCAGGAAGGACATGGCCCCAAAAGGAATCATTGTACCTGCCTGCAAAATACCACATTCACCTAAAGGTCCCTTGTGACCCGTAAGGAGATATGCTTAAGGAAGCCCCAGAGAAGGAAGATGAAGAACATCATTGGTTTTAAAGTTCGATTTCTGCACAGTACTAGTACACAGTCTGTACTAGAGACCAGGCAAACCAAAACGACAAGAACTTCCATTTTAAAGCCTCATTTCTGCAGTGCGATCGCAGAAAACCCTATAAATCTTCACATGTAGCATTCGTGCCTTAAGCAGTAAGAATTCAGGGGGAAAAAATATAACTCAGGACTGTTGTTGCATCTGATTGACTTCAGTCAACAGAACTGCTGAAGTATGCCCAGGTGACCACAGCTGCTCCACAGCAGCAGCATGATGCTGTATCTGCTGTTCTGGATCCTAGCTGCATTTTATTTCCTGCACAGAGAAAGGTAATCAATACATTATTTGGGATATCATGCACACAAAAAAGAGCAGCCTTGATTCCCTGACATTCACCCTGTTTAGTCCAAAGGCTGCAAACAGAAAAAAAAATAATAAATCTTGTTTCATGTGTTTTTGAACACTGCCTGGAAGAAAGCAGCTTTATATTCAGAGGGCTCCTGAGACCACGAATTGATTTTGTAAAGGCTTTCTCCTTCCACCCTATCATTCACTTCTTGGGAATAATTTCCATGCTGGTAAGCTGCTAGCCTGATCCTGCGTAGCCAGTTTACACAGAGAAGCAGATGCAACAATCATTACTATTTAACTGTGGCATTTTGGTTTTCCAGGAACGTAGCTGGAACTTAAGACACTGTGTACTTCAACTGCTGAAAAGTTTGCATCCTCTGAGCTTTTTCTGTTGCTCAGGATCCTGAACACTGACGGTGAGATGAGAGACCAACATGTTTCATCCTTCAGGAAATGCAATTTTTCATTCCTCAGAAAAAATCCAAACAGATAGACTGTTAAATCTTTAAAAGATCAACTCTAAACCTTAGAGGTAAACTGTATCCTAATCCCTAAGGCAGACGTCCTATCAATCTCAAAGTTCAAACCAGAACCCAGACTTCCAAACTGATTTACAACTTAGCACCCTACTAAAGGTTTAGAGTACATGTCTAGAACAACAAAACTGAAGGTAGCAGCTAGAACTACATTATTGCATACATAAGAGATGTGTATTTTCAAATACCCTGACTGTTCCTGTTGTGAGGTTTTTTCTTGTTTTTTTTTTAAAGAAATCTTGTCTCCTTCCTTCAGCATCTCCAGTCTAACTCTGACAATTTGAACATGTACACTCCCGAGCAGGACATGAAAAATGTCATAAAGCTTCATCTCTATTAAAAAGAAAGAGCAAACTAATAACCCAACTGCTCAAAAAAGATGTAAAAGCTGCGATAAAAGAAAGAGGCCATTATACTACCGAAGTGGGATGGAACGTCTGTCAGGCTTCTGACAGAAGCTAACCTTCACAGCCAAATGACAAATCCCCTGGCAACACCAGTGAGTAATGGAAAGCCTGGCAGGCCATTAGTGACAACAGCATGAACAAGGACCTAAGGAATAAACGAAACAGAATTTTAAATGAGCCACCATAAACTGAAAGGTATTTGCCCTAGAGGGCTTGCAACCTTAGAGTTTAACCCAGACTGCCATTCTCCATGACCTCATCCCACACAGACACTCTGAAATATCCTATGCTTGACTGTACAAGTGGCAGGATGGGAATCCAGGGCACAAAGTCCCTGTGCCTTGCAGGGACAGAAAGCCAGAGAGAACCCTCAGCCCATCAGTGCTGCACACTGGGCTGCTGGACAAGCAGAAACACATTCCCATCCCATGGCCAAACCTGATGGGTCTCAATTTGCTCCACCCAATCCAACTGACCAACTACACATCAAATGTCTATGTGCATTCCTGACTTCAGAAACTTCTCTGACAGTTTTCTATGCCAGGCAATAGAAAAAAATAAATAAATTAAAAAGGCAGCTTTAAAGTCATCTTCCCTGTCTATCTCTTAAAAAAAAAAAAAAGGAAAATAAATCCCATTACATCCCAATTTCACACGAGAATTTCTTTGCTATTGGCTCATCTTTCTCCAAAACAAATCTGAAGTTCAATACCCAGGGTGAGCTGGTTAAATCAGTTTGACTTCAAAGTACCTACTTTAGCTCTGATTTAAATAATCTGTTCTGATCTTGCTTTGCATTTGTACTTTCTAGAACTTTTCCTGAAAAGAATCACAGATTCTTTCTGGCTGGAACACTGTGATTTTTTTAACTGATTAGGAAGCTGCTCTATAAACACTTTTATAAAAATTTTACTATTTACAAGTTACTTACATTAGTATCTTTTTTCTCTTCAGTATTTGACTATTTTTTAGTGAACATTTCATATGCATTAACTGCAAGACAGCTCTTATAAACAGGGCAAAAGAACTGGTGCAAATACTAAGGTACAAGTAATAAAAGCTTTATTTTAAACTGAAATCCAACTGTTCTAAATTAAACTAATTCTTTGCAAGGCACATCATTCATTGTTGGTGAATTTGGTTGTCTATGTACCTCAAGTTTTTTTTAGGACAGATGTGATTTTCACACCTTCTTGTTATTCACAGATCAAAAGAAAGCAAAGCTTCCCAGCTTTTGTAGTTTCTCACCTCTGACTGCACAACTCCCTGAACTAACTCCAGGAAGAACCACGAATGAAGAACGTTTTGCGTCTGCAGGAAAGCAACACCAGTCAAACCAGTCCTGTGCTGCAGCAGATTCTCTGCAGACACTTCCACCTACTCTGTGGCTGCACTTTCTTCAAAGTTACAGAAACAAATACACCCTTCTTGAATATTATAATTTGATTAACAGGATTACACTACGGCAGAGTTAAGGCCTGAATCTAGTACTTTCAAATCCAAACTGTTAATTCTTCTTTAGAATTCCTCATTTTAACCTCTCCTCCTTTCCAAAAATTTCTTCCACCACTCTTCATCCTTCTACTCACACATTCCCGTGTCATGTTTCCGTCATATTTACACCACACTCACAGGCACGAGCACATAGTCTGTGCCACCTCACCTAGCCAGGAAGGCTAGAGAATTCTTTCCAGGACTTATTCATCAAGCTAATGTGGCCCATGAATCATCCCACTGTCTTTGCTCATATGACAAGCCCTGAGGTGTGCTGCTGCACAAAACAAGTGCAAGCAATGCTCAGACACTGAGGATGAACATTGTCCCTCCTGTTGCCCCTATGCCAAGTACACCCTTCACCTTCCTCTCCTCAAGAGTCGGTCAAGTCCCAGAACACCTCCACTACCACCAGGAAACCAAACAGAAGAAACACTCCATGACTGATAAGACTCTTGGGCCTCTCCACTGGCCCCTGTGACACACCTCAGTCAGTGCCTGGCGGCACCAGTTTCCAGCTGCTTGGATATGCCCCAAGTCCTGCACTCTACAGGCCAATCACCTGCCTGTTGGGATCCCCATGATTTCCCCATCCTCTGCCCAGCTACAGATCTCCATTACTGACCAGACACAGGCTCAAGAGATTGTTTGGATTTACCTATTTATTTTTTCTTACTCATTCCAAGCTCCAGTGTAAGTCACACCTCCACCCGAACACACTCTGCTACACTAAACGCAGGACAGTTTGTCACTGGAAGACAGAAGGACACAAGGAAATTAAGCATCTGATGACATGTGGTCCCAGTTGCTCCCAGTATAATCCCAGTTTCCCCCAGTGTGGTCCCAGTCACTCCCAGTGTGGTTACAGACACCCCCAGTACAACCTAGTTCTCTCCAGCATGTACCTCATCACTCCCATTTTCTCCCAGTTGCTAGCAGCATGATCCCAGTTGCTCCTAGTTGCTGCCAGTACCCTCAGTGTGGCCCCACTTGCTCCTAGTCACCCCCATTAAGATCCCAGTCACCCCAAGTATGATTCCAGTTGTTCCAACAGGATCAATCTAATCAATCCAATAGGATCCCAGTTGCTGCCAGCATAGGACCAGTTGCTCCAAGTCACCCCTCAAATGCTCCCAGTTACTTCCAGTTGCTTCCAGCATGAACCCAGTTGCTCAAAGCCATTCCCAGTCGAGTTCAGTGTGGTCCTAGGTGCTCCCAGTTATGATCCCAGGCACCTCCACCATGACCCACTGCTCCCAGTATATCCCAGGTGCCCCCAGCATGTTCCTAGTCATTCCCAGTATGATCCCAGTATGATGCCAGTCTCCTTCAGTGTAGTCCCAGCTGCTCCCAACATGATCCCAGTTGCCTCAAGCAAGCTAATCCCAGTCATTCCCACTATGATCTCAGCTGGAGGCCGAGCATGATCCCAGAAGTCACAGGAACCACCAAAACTGAAACCCTCCAGGTTCAGGGCTTTGGCTCAAAAGGTAACTTCAGAGCCTGCCTGCCATTCCCCCAGAAGGAGAAATATTTTGCTAGAGAAATGTTCTAACCAATGGCATTTCAGAGGGAGCTGAGTGCACAACACTAGTGCAGTGCTCTGTCCAACTGGATGACTCCGACAACTTGTCGAGTCTTCTTGAAGAGACATCACCCTTCGCAGCTTGGTAAGGAGTCACACGTGAGTCATTATTTTGAAGCACAATGTCAGATTGGCTACATTTTCTACATTACACAAACAGGACATTACAGAAAATCCCACACAAGGGGATTCACATTTTTGAACAATACCTGTCCAAATGTTTACGTGATATTCCTGAAACAAGGAAATTACTCTCACCAAAATCCAGTGTCAGCAAAACCAGCAGTTTCTTCCTTCACAGGGACTCACTTAACAAGGAAATACACAAAAAGGAGAGAGGATAGCCAAATTATGACCCAGTGAGTCCCATTTTATTGTTGAGGGGTTAACAGCATTCAGGGAAAAGCCATTGTCAGAGTCTTTGCCAGCTGATCTGAATGGAACTCCGAAAACCTCACAACAGGTTCCACCTACTGACACAGCTCAAAGGATTTGGCCATTATGAAAAGAACCACCACGAATATAAAACCAGCTGTGGGTGTGCTTGTCCTGCAGCCCCACAGGTGACGTGCCACATCAAGCAGATAAAAACCTCTGTGTTAACCACCTGAACCCAGATGGGTCTGTGATGCTTTCATGAGTTCTGAATTTGAGGCAAAACCTTTACACCTGCTGTGCTGCTAATGCCCAGTGTATTCTGGAACAGCCCAGGCTATTCCCAAAGTGTTGCATTCCCTGCAACAGCACTCAACTAGTGCAGAGCAGACATGCATGTACTTAAATCACAGGATTACACCTGATAACCTTCTGTTCATCTACAGTTTTTGCTGAGCATCGCTCCAGAAGCTCAGTGTTCTTCCTGAGAGAGGTATTTTACTTACTACCCCAGCAATAAATCATAGCATGGGGCAAAGAGCTCTCATTCACTGGGAGTGACAGTGCTATAGATCCGGTAACAGGCAGTACACCACAAAATGAAGATCTCCACACAGGGATAGACATATGTGGGCAAGTCTCCACAGCCAGGATTAGCCCTTCAGTGCCACGAGCTAAGCAGCTCTCCTGAGGTTTTCCTTTTAAGACTTCACTTGGTTGAAGAGAGGTACAACACTGTCCTATTCCCTCTGTGATTATCCCAAAGTTACAGAGCAGGACTCTCACCAGGCCTTGTTGTGGATGTGGGTTAAAAAAAACAGAGAGGAACTATCTGTACAGTCCTACCAGCCACCATAGTTTTTCCTTTTTCCAGTTTCAGCAAAACAAAGTGCTGGTGATATTCCTGTTCCTGGAGTCCTTATTTCCATTCAAATGCAATATGGCCAAACAGGAGCTGACAACAGCTTTTCAACAAATGCAATCCCACAGGCATTTAGATTTTGTGGGCTTTCCCCCTGTTCTGCTTACAGTTTCTTTGCCTCACCACTTTATTTACTTTATTTGGCCCTGTAACATTTTGACACTACAGTAAAGCCCAGAGATACAACTCGATTAGAAAAAAGCATAAAGAACCAAGAATCACTTCTCTTTGTTCACACAAGCTTTTGCTATGTGTCAAGGCAAAAGGAAGGAACAGAGCCCATTCCTCCCCGGGGAGACCACAGCAAGCATTGTCAGGCAAACTGATGCATAAAGGTCAGGCAGAGAACCAGAGAGACTCCCCATGCCAATCCACAAAAACTGAATAAAAACTTGTTCTGAGCTTTTAACAAAGACTCAGAAATGGAGGAGACTTTTGGGGCCTTATAAATAAGCTAAGGAGGGAGGAGCCATTAATAAAGGCCCCATGGAAGAAACAAGGTAAGTGTTGCACATCAGTTTTCATAATTTCAAGAGCTGCCCCTGCAAGGACTTCTGGGCATCATCCCCTTAAAGCATAGGTCTAGTCCTGGATAGACAATAGTTTTGTATAAGGAAGATAGTTTTGATTTGAGGAATGATTTCCACAATCTCTAGTCCTGCACATGAAATTGAGTAAGCACAATTCATTAGCCTGGCCAGAGGAGTTTTCTGATGCAATGGATTTTGGTTAAGGAGCTGCTGTACCATTCTGTTGCCTAAAGGCAACCAGATTTCAACCTCAAACTTTCGTTTTACAGCATGTAAGCTTTGCCAAAAGCTAAATAAAGATGCGCCATGTGAAACCTGCATCGATCGAGATGTAAATAAACCAGACAGCTAAAGAAAACCTCCACGGCTTAAAGCATTAACTGACCAGCAAGAGCCACAACATTCTGCGCTTACTAGACCGTGGCAAGCGGCATGAAGTCATTTACCCAGGGACGGGAGGTGTCAGGCTCGGAACCCCCAGAGAGCACCGAGAGCCATGTACGAGGCAGTGTGAGAGAGCCCCGGGAGAGGCACCGAGCGCCGGTTCCGTCTGCGTTCCGAGACACGCCACGCACGGGCTGCACCCAGCGGAGCTCGCCGCGTGCCGGTGCCGCTTCGCCCCAAGGGCATCACACAACAGGTCTCGGGCCCGC
>NW_008678863.1:0-11771 GCF_000695815.1 Acanthisitta chloris
CCACCCCCTCCCATCCCACCCTTTGTGCCCGCAGTATGCCATGCTCCTGTCCCTCATCTTCCTCATCGTCCTGGTGGCTGCCGTCGTGGGGTTCGTCTTCAGGCACGAGGTGAGTCTGGGAAGCCACTGCCATCTCCCAGTGCTGTGGAGTGAGTTTGATGCTGGTTTTAATCCAAGTGCAGTGGCAGATGTCACTGGAGGGAGATGTCACCCCTGGGAGTGGTGCTTAGTTTACCTGTAATGGGGTTAAAACAGCTCAAAGAGTGTTTTGGTCTCCATAATAACTCAGGAGGGTAAGGTTGAGTGCAGAGTGCACTGCTGCCCCTCTGCCAGCACAGTCAGAGTAGCCCTGGACTATGATTTCTGGCACTGGTTTATCTCCTGCAATAATTTCTGTAATTAAAGCTCCTCGGAGGGTTCCTGTGCCACGGAGCAGCCTGCCTGGGGGGAGCTGGCACTGTACAGGTCCTTGTTATTGCATACAGCATCCCTTCTGCCACAGCTCAGCCCAGCCTGCCCTTTAACGCAGCCTCTAATTGCCTGGTGGCTGGGAAATGTCTGCTGGCCACAGCCAGAGTCATTCCTGCCATCACCGAGCAGTGACTAACATGGGGACGTGGGTCCTGGAGCACGGGAGGGGACAGCACTGCCACTGAGACCTCTCTCTCTCTCAGATTAAGACAAACTTTGAGAGTAACCTGAACCTGGCCTTGAAGGACTACAACGTGACTGCGGATCGGCACAGTGAGGCCGTCGACACCATCCAGAGAACGGTGAGTGCCCCGGGCTGGTGTCTGGATGGCAGCAGTGGGAATGTTCCCCTCGCCCCAGGGTGTCCCCTGGCATCCTCCATCGTGGTGCTGGGGGTCCTTTTGCACCACAGGCTTTTGAGTTTGGGAGGAGATGCTGGGTGAGATGGGGCGGTTCCTGGAGAGGCAAGAGCAGGGGAGCTGTGGGAGTGATGGTGGGACTAGGGGGGCAGGACCCTGCTGTGTGACCATGCTCCTCAAATGTGTTTCCCTCCTCCAGCTACACTGCTGTGGAGTGCAGAACTACTCGGACTGGGAAAGGACTGAATACTTCAGCCAGAGGGGCATCCCCAAGAGCTGTTGCAAGAGCCAGGATGACTGCTCAGAGGAAGACCTGAAAGACCCAAACAAGGCCAAACTGAAAGTGTTTGTGGATGTAAGTCAAGATAAGAAAAAGTCCCCTGCCAGTCCTAGGGGCAGGGATGGGTGGGTGGAGAAGGGCTAGTCTGTCCCTGGAAGACTTGGAAGGAGAACTACTCTATGAGTGCAGATGTTCTGTGGCCCAGGGATTTCCCCTCAGTGGAGGTAGGGGAAGAGTTTGAAATCCTCCCTCCCATCTGAGGTTCCCCCACTCCTTCCTTGGAGGTCAGGGACTAGCTGGATCCAAGTGTTGGCATTTGGGGCTGTGTGTTTTGAAGAAGAGGTGAGTAAGGAGGTAGTTTCCCAGTAAAGTTTGTTTTGCAGTGCTGACATTTCCTGTCAGTGCAAAGTCCTGACCCGGTGGTAAACGCAGGTGACCTCATCCGACAGGGATGGTTGGATGATGCAAGGCAAGTTTCTCTGATGAGTCACCATATTCAATCCTGTGCTCCTGTTGAGAACAGCCCAAGGGTAGTGCTCCCCTTGATAAGGTGTCTGGATTGTGAGCCTGCCTGGCCGGGGCAGCACTGATAAGGAAATGGCTTCGCCGAGGTCAGGCAGGAGGGGAGCAGCTAGAACCCTCCTGCCTCCTTGTACAGGAGCATCTTCCCCATGAGCTGCTGGTCTCTGGGGAGGTGCTGGTTTGTGCTCCTGGGGGTGGAAAACACTGGACCCACATGCTCGCATTCCCTCCTCTGCAGGGTTGTTTTTTCCTGGTCACGTTGACAATGGAGTCCAAAATGAGTGTTGTGGCTGGAATCTCCTTTGGCATCGCGTGTTTCCAGGTAAATCTCCCTTGCCTGGCTCGGGAGCAGTGCAGAGTGAAGCTAGTGTGTCTCTGGAGGTATTTAATTTCGGTGCAAAGTCTGATGTGTGTACAAAAGGCACGGCCAGTTTCAGCCAGGGAGGAGCAGCTGTTCCGCAGATTTCCCTTGGGTTTAATCTCACTGCTGTGCAGGCTCCAGTCTCTTACACCCAGAGCTGAAGCACCAGCTCTATTTCCATGAGCCCAGGTTATTTGGGAAGAACTCCTCTCTGAAAAAAAAACTGATTTCAAGAAAAAACAAATGGAGGCTGGCAAACTCCCTGCACCTGCTGTTGGCAGGGATCAGATTCATGCCCTTCCTTTTCCTACCCACCAACTTCCCTTGTTATCAGGGAGGTGTTTTGGTTTCTCTTCTGTGTAACTAAGACCCTGTGAGTGCCTGTGGGGCACCAGTTGTGCTGGTTGCTGACACCCCACATGCCACCTTACCCTGACATTGTGTCTTCTTCCTCCTGCTCCCCAACCTCTCCTTTACTTTATCCTGCAGGACACTTCCTGCAGCAGCTGCAGCAGCAGCATGTTCATCAGCCCCTGCTCCAGCAGGCTTTATCCTGGCAGGAAATGAGAGGCCCCTGCCCCCAGCTCCACCACGCTGGGGTTGGGCACTCTGATGCTGCAGTGGGTTTCCTGAGGTGCCAAGGGTTTTCTGATGCATTGCAGTGGGAGCTGCAGGATGCACAGCCTGCCCTTCTTTAGCCGGATTGTGGAAGCTTGTGCGGCTTTGGGCAGCAAGCAGCTCACCTTGACTTTGGAGGGGCTTGAATTTGTCCTCCCCCTGTTCCTGCAAGCAGAGGCCATGGCATGAGCCTCAAGGCACTCCCAGCCAGGACTGCTGGCTGCTCACACTGGCTTGGGGAGACGGAACCCTGCCAAGATATTCTGCTGTAATGAGCATGTCGCCGTGTGTTTTCCGTAACGGATGGACTGACCTGGGGGAGAGGAGTAGCTGACAGCCCTTGGCTGCAGCTTGTGCTACCAAGTGCTTTCAGCCCAAAATCTTTAGCTTCTCTGCTGAGATCAGCCGCTCACCCTGCTCTCCTCTGTTGGGCTCTTTCACCATGGGGTCACCGAGATGTGGCCAACACACAAATGGTGAACTGCAACACACACTTCCAGCTGCAAAATTGTCTCGGCTGATGTCAGGCTTGGGAATTGTAACTAGTTCCTAGCTTTTATTGCTCCCTCAGCAAGCCTTGCTGGCTGTGCAGCTGACAGGGACCCATCGTGCTGATGTGCCTCTAAGTTCACTTGTGGAGGTCAGGCTTGTGCAGGATCTGGCCCTGAATGTCTGCACAGGGACTGGGGGGCCGTGTAGTGATAACAGAGCGTGTCCTTCAGATGCTGATGTGAGAACAGCAGCCTTGCTTCCCCGTGCCCTTGCAACAGGGAGAGGTGCTGCCGTTCTCCAGTGGCTGTGTAATTGGCTGTGACGCTCCTGATATCTGTGTAATCTCCACAATTACCATAAAACAGTAGATGCTTCATGAAGCAAAATGTAACAGGATGAGACGTGGAGCATCTCTTATGAGGAGCTCATTTGGCTGGTGCCTGCCAGGATCCTCTGCTTCATCTTCTCTCCATGATTCCAAAGCAGGGTGCAGCAACCCCCATTGTGGTTTGTAAACCCTACTGTTCATTCTTGGATTTTGTAAAACTCTGGAGCAATTTGTCAGGTTTTCTACTTAAAACACCTCGTGCGAGTTTTGGCTACCTCTGATGTGTGGTTTTGGGGGTTTTTTGTTCTCTTCTTCAGTTGATTGGCATCGTTCTCTCCTGCTGCCTGTCCCGGTACATCACAAACAATCAGTATGAGATGGTGTAGCTGGTCCCCAGCACACTGTGCCTGTGGCCAGGTATGTCTGTAAGCTTGGTGGGCAACATCTGCAGCCCTGGCTGCTGCCTGGTCACTGCTGAGCTGGGGGTACCACGTGTGGGGATAGAGGGCACCTGCAAGACCATGTCTGCTGTGTCATTTTAAGCTGTGTGTAAATTCGGCGTTGTCTGCTAACGCTTTGCTGTGTGCATTGCAGGGAATGCTCTCCGTGGCTGGAGAGGATGCCTCCACCACCTCGTTTTCCTCTGGATGGCATGTCGTGAAATCTTGCTTTGAACTGACTGATCTTCTTCTCGACTAGCTCATAGAAACGAGTGCAGCAGCTGTCCTGGTGCGCTCAGGGACTTGTCCTAACACTACTCTGCTGTGCCACCGCCTGGGATAATGAGTGTAGCTGCGGTGGTTACAGCCAGCGCGTTCCTCCAGGCGCTGCAGCCCCCAGCTCTTTGCTGAGTGCCGTGCCGAGCCGAGCCGACTGTGCCGGCAGCCTCGAGGGACTCACAGTGCTCGTCTTCAGTGCCACCGTGGGGAAAGCTTCCCCTCCCCTCCGCGGCCGCTTGATGGCCCTTCATCTCCGGATGCGGCTGCTCTCGAGATGGGGCTGTTGCCCCGTTTAAACACAGCCCTGCCTGCCTGAAGCTCTTGGCTTTGCAAGGTCTCGGGTTGTTGCCAAGCTCTCTCTCATCCCTGCCCTGGGTTTTATATACTTTTTTATAGTTGTACTTCTTTAAGTACGGGCTGTAGTGGATCTTTGTAAGCTGTAGCAAGGTTTGGTGATGTAGTTCCTGGTGCCTTTACCTTGGTAGGTGTCCTTGCACCGAGTCAGCTGTGACTTGATCGTCAGTATTATATGCTGCTTTAACTCACTTTATGTATTGAGTAGAACTCTTTTGTCCTGAGACACAATAAATATTAAGATATTTTACTCTTTGAAACCTCATTGGCTTTTCCTTTCATCTCCTGGAAATTCCTCTGCTTGAAGAGCAGCAAACCCCCCCAGGAGGTGATCTGCTCACCCCAGGCCAGTCAGGAACCTCTGGCCATCACAGCTCGCGTTCCTCTGATGCTCACTGGTGCACTTGTGCTTACAAATAACTTCTGTAATTGAATTTTCTTCATAACAGCGGTTGTGTAACAGTGCTGGAGCAGAGGGCCTGGAGCATCCTAGCCCAGGAGCCAGGTGGGTAAGCTCAGCCCAGTGCAAACATGTGCATCCCTGGTGGCCAGCCACCCGCTGGCTGGAGCAGAGGGCAGGGCAGTACTGGGTGCTCCCCAGTGGCTCCCCAGGGCAAGAAACATGGATTTAAGCTTTTGTGTTCATTTGTTGCTGCTCATCTTTGGACTGTTTCATCAGCAAGCCTTTGTCTTAGTGAGCCTGATGAAGCTCCCCTCTGCCAAGCTTGGGAGATTTTTGGGTCTTGAGCACTGAACTCAAATGGGTTTTGTCCAGCTGGATGTGGGACTGCCTGTTCTGTTCCTAGGGAGGTTGCAGGTGTAAAAGGAGCAGTGGAAATGTGGGTAGCAGTGGTGGCCCTTTATCACCCCTCTGGCACACACATCCTCAGTGCTGGGAGAGTTGCCCCAGTCAAACCACCCTGTGGTGCGGCCAGTGACTTGGTATGGGACAGTCTCGTTGCTGATGGAGGAACCTGGAGGGGAGCACTTGGAAACCTTGTGTTGTGTTTAACCCAGGTGAGTGAATCAGACTGCTGTCAGCTCCTGGCTGGCTGAAAGCTTCCTGGCTGGGACAGTGAGGCAGACTTGTGTCAGAGCACAGAAACTGGGCTGGAGATTGCCTGGCAGCAATTAACAGATGGATGGAGACAGGACAGGAACATGGGAGAAGCAGGGCCAGGTTTGGATAAAACCATCCTCATTGGAAAGCCTCTGCAGAGGGAAGGACCCTGCCCTGGTCTGTGCTCCTGCCTCCATGGGCAGATTCCTTCCCAAGGCAGCTGGCAGAGGTGTGTGGGGCAGGGATGGTGCTGGCAGAGAGTGGCCCAGGAAACCTGGAGGTTTCCAAGCTGCTGCAGGAAATCTAGCATGGATTGTGCGAACCTCAGGAGTGCAGTCTTGTCCAGCCTGCTCATTCCCACAGGCAGAGACAGCACTGAGGCCATTAGAGGGTGCAGAGGTGACTCACTTTAGTTTGGAGAGATGTCCCAGAGGTACAGACATGTGCTGGGGGCGGTGCCAGGCAGCCTTGGGACACTGTTGACCAGGCAAAGGCATTGGAAACGCCTTGGTCACTTGTCTGGACCCAGTTAACTGGGACAGGAGCATTGCTGCCTGGCCCCAGTGCTCTGGTTTCTTGCAGCAGCTGTGGCTGGGTGGGTTTCAAACACCTCCCTTCTGTGTTTTAACCCTCCTCTCAGGGGGATAAATATCTCAGGGGACTTGTCAGAAACGATTGCTGTCCCCAAGACTGGTTAGTGTCTCTTGGGATGCCATGTGGGGAGCTCTGCTGCGCTATGCTCCTAGTGTTTTAATCATTCTGTTAAGAGGGATGAAGAGAACTGCCCTTAAAACATGTTCATGTCTCTGTAGGAGCTGCAGGGATGCAAGGAGGGTTAGGCAGCCTTGGAGACACCACAGCTGGCACCTGGCACAGTGGCAGTGAGCAGAACCTGTCCTCTGCTCCCTGTCTGTAGATACATTCCATCCATGGTAGTGTGTGCTCCCTTGGTGACACTGAGAGAGCTTAGCCTGGTGACACCTGTGGGATGTCAAAGTTCCTCAGCAGCACCTGGCTCCCTGGGATGAAAGATGGAACCTGGATCTGGCATGAGCCCCAGAGCTGTAGGCAGAGGAATGCTGCAAGGGGGTGCATAAGGTTTTTGGCTACTAGCCCTCAGCACTGTGGTAGACACTGTCCTGCTCAGGACAGCTGCAGTGTCAAGGACTTTTCCCTTGTACAGACCAGGTTTTGCCCATTTGTTGGTTGCAGGGCTGGGGAGAGCTGGTGGCACTTGGGGTCCTCCACACCTCTGCTCCCTCTGGCTTTGGTTGTTTGGTTTCTTGGAGAGATCCTTGTTCCTACTCCTGCCTCTGCCTGTGCTGCACACTGCTCCAGAGGGGACTGATGGTACTCCTGAGTTGTCACTAACAACTACCTAACACATCACAGCATGTTGGAACAGAGGGTCAGGACATGCTGAACAACCACCAGCGCCATCAGGGAGCAAATTAGGGACCTCTGCACGTTCCCAGCGAGGCGAGTGCCGGCAGTGCCGGTACCTGAGTTATGGATGTTCGTGATGAGGCAGCCAAGCAATTAGATCACTTCTCAGACCCATTAAGCATCACAGACTGAGACTAAACGACTTTCTATTTTCTTTGCAATCGCTCATACAAGACGTTTATTGTTTGCCTCTCGCTGCTCAGCATGGTGGCGACACACTCGAGCACGGCCTGCCCCAGCCCCGCCGGAGCAGTGCAGGATGCCGGGGAACACAGGTGGTGAGGGTGCTGTGGTTTCCAGGCTTGCACACTCACTGGCCATCAAATAGGTAGTGACCTGTGTGTCGGCTAGGTCAGGATGCCCCCGGGTGGGTGGTGACGTGGCAGGAAGGCATGGGGCACTGGGTACTGCGCAGTGGGTGCTACACCCTGCCCAGCATCCGCGCGATCCACCAGTTGCAGGGCATGATGATCCTGCAGATGACCCTCCCGCCCTGGTAGCAGTAGGGATAGGGGTAGTAGCCCAGGAGGGGCTCACAGACTCGCCGGCAGTAGCGGTTGGCGCGGCGGCACTGGGCACAGCAGTAGCCTCGCTCATCCCACAAGGGGTGGAACTCCAGCCCGTTCTCCGACTGCCGGGAAGAGACAGAGGCAGAGACAGTGAAGTGAGGGGGCTGCATGTCTGAGGCACTCTGGGAACACAGTCAGGACACTTCACAAGCATGGGTGGAGCATAGGAACATGGACAGGGCACCCCAGGCCATGGACATCCAGGGGCACGGACAGGACATCCCAAGGAGCGCAGCCAGGGCACCCCAGGAACACAACAAAGACACCCCAGGAGCACAGTTAGGACACCCAGAGACCATGGCTAGAACTCCCCAGGACCATGGCTAGGGTGCCCCAGGAGCATGACCAGGAGACCCCAGACCATGGCCAAGGCAGCCCAGGATGTGATTCTCCACACTCACGTAGTCATTGACAGGCAGATCCTCCTCGGTGAGTTGCCGTGCCCGACGTTTGGGCCCTGGCTGCGTATCCTTCTCCACCTCATGTTCACTCCCCCCATCCAACCAGCTCTGATTGTCTACGAGCAACTCAGGGTCTTCTTCTTCTGCCCCTTCAAGGTTGGCTAGCTCAGGAGCTATGGGAAGAGCCCAAATGTTGCTGTCCCCCACAGACCAGGAGGACAAATGCAGCAGCAAGGATTAATGTCTCTACCAAAATTTGGTGCCAAGACACAGGAAAATCCCACCAGCAAACCAGTGGTATTCCATTGCCTCCTGCTCTCACCCAGCCTGGGAGAAGGGCTGTAGGAGGCAATGGCCTGTCCCCTCCCCGTGTTTTTGGGTGTCAGTGGGTGGTGTTGGCATCTCCTGCATGGACTGTGGGTGCAGGGAAACATGATGGTTTCTGCTGCTGTGGAGGGGATTTGTAGAGCCCCAGCAAAGCAACATGATCTGGGGCAGATTATGCCCAGCTACAGAACCTGTGGCTTAGGTAAGACCCACTGTGACATTAATTTCCTTTACTGAAACTCAGCTGCTGATAGGATCTAATAGGAGGGACAAGAAAGCAGAAAGGGAACATCAGCCCCCCCAGCATTGGGATCTCTGACTCCCACCTGCCCTTAGGACCACTGATGGCCGTGAGCTGGTGGTACCTGTGGGGGACTCAATGTTCCTCTGTGGCTGCAAAGCAGAGGGAGTTTTCTCAGTAGGGATTTTTAAACTAGCTCATTCGGCTGGAAGTGGGTTAGAGAGAGCAGGTAATTACACCAGCAGATCTCAGAGGCCACAACCTCTGCGAGGGCTGTGTAGTGAGCAGCTGGAGGTGGCAACCCTGCCGTGTGATTTAGATGCAGATGTCTGCTCATGCTCTGATGTTCATGCAGTGATGAGAATTTAGGCGTCCCAGTTTCCAGCAGTGATGGTTTCTTTGCAGGTACAAAGGATTGGTTTTTTTTTTACCTTGTTATGAGGAGGGTGGCCACTCTGCAAAGTGCAGGGCGGTGGGGAGCTGACAGAGACAAGCAATTTGCAGGGAGAAACTTCAGCCCCTGCTATTACATTGGCCATGATCTCCCGTGGTCATGGCCAACATTGTGTTAATGTCTGAGATGTACAGCCAGGCTGTGAAAATGGGTTCCCACCAGGTTACAGCAGGAGACATGGCAGAGGGGACATGGGGGTGTGACAGGGCTGCTCCTGGTGAGAGGGCTCATGAGCACCTTGGTGAGGAGATGGCTCCTTATACCTGCTATTGGTGTGGGGTGGATCCAGAAGATGGTCACATTTCTGCAGATGTCAAAAATTTTGGAGTTCTTCAGGAACTCCTTGTTCTGAATGGGCTTTTCCCCAGGCACCCAAACCACAGACTGCTCAAAGTAGGTGGTGGTGATTTCTTCCCCCTGGAAGAAGAGTAAGATTTCATCATGGTGTGGTGCGACATACTCTCCCCACCACTGGCTGCTTCTCCTTCCCTTGGCTTACCCAGAGTCACCTCTCCCTTTCCAGGGAGCAACTGGACTTCATCTGCCGTGGCTCATGGTGCTCAATGGGTGCATGTGCAATACCCAGCTGGTCCTCAGATGGGAGGACACATTATGAACCTTGCCTTTCCTGTTCACCTTCACCCAACACCACCCTGCTCTCTCCTCCCTTTGTTCATCATCCAAGAGCCTTCTCCTGTGTAGTCCCCACCATCTGGAAGAGCCTTCTGGAGTACCCCAACTCATTTAAAACCCAGGATTAAAACATCTCTCTGCTTTGCTCTTACTACTTAATTCCTCTCTCCTTCTGCTACCGATTTTGTGATCGAACACTTTAATTTATTCCTCACAAAAATTCTTTGCACGGCTGTATTCTGTAATTTATACCACATGTCTCTGCTGTTGCATTAGTCCATGGTGTGTTTTGGCAGGCACTTCGGGAGGGAGATATATAAAGATTATTGGATGGGTCTGTGCTGAGCTTTCTGCCAAGGCAACATTGTCTATGTCGGTGGTGGTAGCCCATAGAGCAAGCTGGCAAAAGGCATTTTTCTCTCCAAAAAAATATCTGGAGCTGTATATCTCTTTTATAGAGTTTTCTCTTATGGCTTTGGGAAGTCATAGGAAGGAGCCAACACAACCTGACCCAGTCTGGGTCATTTTTGAAGTCTCTGGTGTGAAAGCCGCGGGGTTGGGGAGGTGCTGCCTGCAGGACCTGGCAGCGTGCTGGCTCCAGGAAGAGATGACTAGAGCTTAAATCTACATTTATCTCGTTGGGTTTTACATTTCAGCTCTCTACCCGGGGCAATGTTCTGCTAAAGCCTGGGAAGTCATATCCCTTTTACGACAGTAGCTGAAAAGATCTATTAGCTTCTTAGGGCATAATCAAAGAATCGGTGTCTGGGAATTTGGGTCATGATTCAGGGAAATGCTTCTGCCCACGCTTCGTTTCAAACACGTGTCCTGCTGGCGTTTTATCTGCAGCAGCTTCCTTGAGGGGGATTCAATCTGCTAACACCCGTCGTCTTGCAAAAGGGGAAACAGGAGGGCTGTGCCACCACCAGGGCCTCAGGGATGGGAAAGGGGACAGGGAACAACTGCTGTCAAGGGACTGAGCTGTCACCCCAGGTCAGGCTGTCAGAGAGGGGTTAAAATATGGAGTCAAACACTTTTTCCATGCAGCATACAAAGCGTGAGGCTCCATGCAGCAGGATGTGGTGGGCAAAAGTTTAACGGATGCAGGAAGCAATCAGGCACATCAGTGGAAGGTCCATGCAGGACAGGGAAGAGACCCTAGCCCAGTCCTTCCCACCTCTCAGGTCTGTACACCAAGAGTTTTCTCAAATCTCATTTCTTAAGTGCAGCTGCTTGTTTAAATCCCTTACTTCTGCCTCATTCTGCTTGAGAATGCAAGGCTCAAATCTTGGAGAAAACAATTTGATTGACTTTTTGGTGCCTGCTAATCCTGAGCTGCCTTGCGACCTTTTGACTACAACAGGATTATTGTTCTTGATCTCCGGTATTGTGCTGAGAGGTTTTTGTCTGTTGGCTGTCTAATCCCGTCTCTTTTCACTTGTTTTTATAAGCAATCCTCTGAAATAAGATCATTTTATGAAGCAATCACAACTCATTATTTCTATATTGCAGCATCTCAGGGAAGGGTGGAGAAGATGGGAGGGTGGCAGGGATGGCAACTGCTCTCCTATGCCAGGGAGAGGAGTGGGTTTCACTGAGGGCAGAGGGGTGTCCTGTTTTATTCACCTACCTCAAGCTCAGGGATCTTGGCCTCTGTCGTCTCAGGTAGCACTTTAGTCTGAGTTTTGATGAAGCATTTTTGAAGTCCCACAAAGAAGATTCCAGTTATTCCCTTCAGAATGAAAACAAACACCCAACAAGTAGTCAGGGCTGAATAACCCATCATACGGAGGGTACAGCTGGAGGAGGAGGGCTCAGTCATATTTTTCCTGTTCTGTTTTTGTGCCAGCTCTGCTCAGCAGCGGTGCTAAGATGTACTAACAGGTTCTCCTAAGGGATATTGCATTTTATGGTTTGGGAGAACTGGACTTTTTACAAATATTTTAAGGCAGGTAGTCATAAAAATTTACCCTGATCCTCTTCTCCTTATAACTATCATGAGTTCTCATTATCATAAATAAAAATATGCAGAATAGCATCTGACCGTTATGGTTATATGAACATTCAGCCCACAGTTCCTGCTAGGCTATTAGCTCAAAATTTTGCCATATGTCACTGCACAGGGTATTTCCCTAC
>NW_008678863.1:11789-25354 GCF_000695815.1 Acanthisitta chloris
GCCTACAACAGTGCCATGAGGTTTTAATGCTCTCCTGACAGACAAATGTACTGGGCTCAGATAGACTGATGATCATTGCTTTCCTTTGCAAGGGTAAATCCAGTAAGAAGGTCTCGCTTTTAAGATGTATTTCATTGGAACTGAACCATGGTACTACTAAATACCAGTGGAAGCTTATGTAGATACACATCTCCTTTCCTTTGAGAGCGTCCCCAGAGAGTCTGGGCATTGCTCTCCCTGATGCAGGAGCAAATAGTCCTGAGGCTTGCTCCAGTGACTCCACAATGTCCTAAGGGATCCCATCAGTTCTGCTGCAAGACTGCAGGCAGGATCTCAGGGATGAGCTGCACACTCACGTTTTTGAAGTCGTGGATCTCCAGGATTTCCTCACTGCCATTCCCACTGCTGAAGGTTTCTGTCCTGGCTAGCGGGTCGATCTCCATCACAATCTTCTTCTTCTCACCATTGCTGAAGAAGGTGTGTTCCATGTCATAAACCTGTGAGGGCCAAAACCGCACGGGGGTCAGCTCAGCACTCCCCTGGGTTCACATGCCAACTGGTGGGCAAAGAGGTTTGTGCTGGGTGCATGGTCACTGATGCTGGCTGCCCTGCCATGGGTTTGTCTACTTCCTCACCCCCCAGCTCTAAGCCAGGGCAATCATCTGGATAGCACAAGGAGAGGCAGCTCCCAGGCACCAGAGCTGGGCAGAAGGGCAGGAAGCAGCCAGGATGAGGGGCAATGAGTGTCAAACCTGGGATATGTGTCAAGCCTGGGATATATATCAAGCCTCAGAGAAGATGCTCATCCCACATTTGCACCAGGATTTTTGCCATGCCTGAGCCTTTGCTGGTGCTTTCTGTGGCACAAGCCTGGTTATGTCCCAGGCTGGACTGAAATCCTGAACCCAAGAGGACCTTGTTTCCCCTTCTCTCTGGCTTGCTTTCTCCATCACTGTGTCCCCAGCTCACTCGCTCCATCTCTGCGCCTTCTGTTTTTCCTGGAAAGGCAGAGGTAAGAGCCTCTTTCTGCCTGGAGGAGATCAAAGATTGCCTGTGGATCAAAGACCTCCTCGAGGGCTTGCTGAAGAGCTCCAGGGTGTAGCAGCCACTCATCCCCACGGGGAGCCGGGGGAGCAGCGCCGGGGGGAGCAGCCCTCTCCTCCTTGCAGGTGCTCGCAGCACTCAGCCAGCCCTGCAGCCCTCCAGTCTCTGCGGATGCCTGACCCTTAAGGGATGAGTAGTGGCAGATGCTATTTGAAGCACAGAAATGATCCTGCTGGTGCGGTGAGAGCTGGCGAGCCTTGAGGAGTCTCGTTTCCCAAATCAAACGGTGCTGTGTGGAAGCAAACGGCTTGTGAAAAACTCCTTGAGACCACGGGGCAGGGGATGGGAAAGCTCTGTTCATCCCTCAGCAAGGCTGTGGAGCTGGGAAAGGAGCACCCTGGCCCCACCGGTGAGGGGCAGGGGCTCTGTCTGCAGTGCCAACACAAATCCAGAGTCCGCTGGTTCCTACACATCCCTCCCCATGGTGGGTTTCAAAACCTCTTAGCATTGTTCTCAGCATCAGCATCCTCTGTTTTGCAACTGCCTGGGTGCAGAACCAGCCATGCAGGTGGGAACTACTGGGTACCTTCACCCCTGCTTAAAGGTTAGAGGCGTGATGAGCGCCTTGGCAGGCACGAGCATCTCCTGTTGGTCTGCAGGAGGCTTTTATAAAGATATATAACTCTCAATGGATTTTATGATATGGTAAAAACTGAAGCCTAAAAATGTCTGGAAGGCCACTGTTTTTGACTGACAAAATGCATACAGTGCCATAAATAATTTCTAGGAGGGCAGGATCCCAGGTGGCACCTTACCTTTGAGTGCCTCTCCATTTACAAAGAATTACTTTGGCCAGCGCAGCGACCAGCTAACCCGCTTGGGCTTTGCCAGCTCCATGCTGTTCAGAGAGCTGTGAGATGTTTTATAGGGCTAAAAATGACACTTGCTGGTGAATCACTGAAATATGTCCCCCTGTGAGGCTGTGACGAACCCCTTGTTAGCTGAATCATTGCCTTTGCTGTGCTGGCTGGTGCAGATGCTGCTGTGCAGAGGGCAGTGCCGTGTCCAAGGCCACCCCTCGGAGGAACAACTCTTCTTTCAAGGTTTTTTTCCAGTCTTTGGTGGCACAAAGGGAGCTCGAAGGGCTTCTTGTTCTTTAAAGAGTTGAATTCCCCATGGTTTATACTTTTGAACATGAGGAAATTTCAGCTTCCCCTGTCTTGCTTTTCCATGAGGACCCTGGGCCAGCTGGAGAAGCTGCTGCCCTGCAGCCATGGGGACATGGTGATGTTGGACGCTGGGAGTGTCAGCATGCAGCTCCACTGCAGAAACATCTCTGCTCTCCTGTGACCTTGTGCTCCACTTGCCTGTCTGTCAGGTGTTGGGAAGAGCTTCCAGAAGTACCGATGGACTCCATCCTCCACCAGTGCCCACCAGTGAGGATGCCAAGGGCTAGTGTTCTGGATATTTTTTCTGAGGTTATGCCAATAGCTCTGCACTGTCAGCTCAGAAAAAACCTTCCCTCCAAGGGTTAACAGACTCTTCCCCCCATGTCTGGCATGAGCCCTGTTTTTCTAGGAACAGTAGAGACTTTATAACTGTCTTGGCAAGATTCTGGAGGCACATATGGCTTTTATTGCTTTTTCTTTTATTTTTGAGGGTATTTATTTCTATTTGCTGATAAGAAGACAAAGTTTCCGGCGAGCAGGGTGCTTCCTCTGCCCAGCAGGAGGGCAGCCTGGCTGGGGTGGCGTGGATCTGGCGTGGGGCAGGGAGGAGAGAGAAGATGCCACCGTGGGAAAGAAGTGCCTTGGCTGTGCACAGGAGTTTTGGAGACATTCTTGAGAGTCTGCAAAACCCACTGACAACAGGGTGCGAAGAGAGGCCTCCTGGATGAGCATGGAAATTCAAAGGGGAGCAGGATGAGGAGCACCAGGCAGGCTGTGGCTTCAAGGTTAAGCAATTTGCTTGGGGTATGGGATAGAAAGGGAGGTTTTGGCAGAATTGCCAGGATGATGTGCCACAGTGGGCAGAGGTGGGTGGGAGATGCACAGTCCTGCTGCCACCCTGACATGCTCAGCACTTACAGCAGTGTCTGTCTGGAGCTGGGAATAAACGAGCCCAATCCAGTTAGCAGGAGCTCCTCCAGAAGCTAATCCGTCTCACCGTCCCCTCACATTGCAGACACATTAAAGTAAGAAATATAATCCATGACAATCAATCACCACTGCGTCCTGGCTTTCTCTCCTCTTTATGCGGTGGCATAATGACTTTTCCACCAGTTTCTGGCAAGATAATTGAAATGAAATGGAAAATATTTTCTTACTTGTCATAAAATTTGCTGCCGGTGAAATAAGAGTAACTTTAACTCTTTGTGGTGTAGCTCCATCCCCTGTAATTGTCAACTGGGGAAAGAATGCGGTGACAGGGAAAAAACCTGTATAAAGTAAAAGCTAGTTATGAATAATACAAAGACTTTTTAAAAAGTCCTATGAATACTTGTGGTCTGAAAAAATGCATTTTGTGAAGTTGCCTGGGTTTGGGGGAGTAGTTAAAAGTTTCAGCGAGTCGGCGGGAGGGGGGACACAGCCCTGTCTGGGGAAGGGATGCTCTGAAATGCCGGATCAAAGAGTTTTTACTTACTTTTCTGGGTGTTGGGTTCCAGAGGTATTTGACTCCAAAAAATATCAGAATAAGAGCAAGGAGCAGCGTGCTGAGGAGCAGTCCACAGAGCTGGTACCTGGGGCAGCTCTTCTTCCGCGCCTTGGCTGCTTCTGCCTAATTAACGACAAAACAGCGATTGCCAAGGTGTGCTGAGGATTCGAGGAGGGAGGAGGACACGCACCTATCAGACTCTTAGCATGCTGTGGAGCTGCAGGGTGGCAAGACAAGCCATGAACTTACGTCCAGAAAGCGGCAATCCTGCGGGCTCTCCCGAGCCGTCCCTCCCATGGTCTCCTCCGTGTGCGAGGACGCCAGCGCGCTCCGAGGTGGAGTTAGAGAGGCTCTGGGCTGCACACGCGGTGGGAAGGCTGGGTCACAGCCACCCCCGTGGAGGTGCAGCCAGCTTCCCCCACAGCCTGTGGGGCCCCGGGTGCTCCTGCAGTGCTGCTGTCTGCAAGGCACAACCCATTCCCACGCGGCTGGAGATGAGCCCACGGTGTAGCGTCTATCGGACACATCCAGAGCCATGTTTTTTTGTTTCATTTCCATTTCTGCCATCCATTTTTGCCCATGTACCAATGGCTGGAGGTGTTCAGGCTGTGAAATCACTGCTGGACCCCAGTGGAGCTTGGGGAGGTGGGCACTGGAGTGCTGGTCTCTGCTCGTGTATGGGGAGCTCTGCAGTGGGAGCAGCCTGGGAGCTGCCACTGGGGTCCCTGCATGGCAGGGAGACATGGACGTTGCAGGGGGCAGGTGTGTGTGTGAGCACAGGTGTGCCCGTGTGAGCATGTGTGTCCATACAGGTGTGTGTGCAATGGGTGTTCATGCACATGAGTGTGCATGTACGTGCATGTGTGTCCATACACACGTGTGTTCATGGACAAGGGTGTGGGTGTGCATGTACATGTCTGTGTGTCCATACACGTGTGTTCATGCACATGGGTATGGGTGTACATGTACATGCATGTGTGTCCATACATGTGTGTGTTCATGGGCATGGGTGTGGGTGTACATGTACATGCCTGTGTGTCCATACAGGTGCACATGTGTGTGTGCAATGTGTTTGCATGCACGTGGGCATGGCTGTGCATGTATGTGCACGTGTGTGCACACGCGCAGTGCGTGTGTGGTGTGAAGCCTGAGCTCTCCCCACAGAAGGCTCTGGCATCCCATGCCTGCCTTGTGCAGAGCCTTGCCCCAAAGTCAGCCTAGCCAGGAATTTCCTGACTAATTTTCTTTTTTTTTTTTTTTTTTTTTTGCTATGTTCAAAAATTTCCATTGGTAGAAATTATGGAGTTTCTTCATGGTAATGAACCCATCTTAAGAAAGGCTTTCAGAAATCCGGCATGAGGTTTCTAGTCTGAACAGGATGAGGCTCCCTGGTGTAGAGGAGTTGGCATGGACTCTTTTTCCAAGCTGTTTACTCTAATAAAAACCCAGAGTGCATCATGCACTAATTAAAATTGCACTGAAAAAAAAAGAAAATCCACATTGACTTTTGCTTAGGATGAGAAATGGAGAAAGAAATTGCTTTTAGCAGGTCCGGCGCCTGCTTTGTGAGCACTGGGACATCACTCCCTGCAACCTGGGGGTAAATCCTGGAGGGCCAGAAGACGAGATGCTGATTAGCTTGGGAAAACATTGTGCATGTGTGTGCTGGGGGTGTGTGCCCTGGTGTGTATTTGCTCCCTGCAAAGGTGTCTGGGCTCCCTGGCCCCGGGGCAGCAGGAGCTCCTCAACCCACAGCCCCGCAGCAAAAACACACTGGGGGGGGGGATGTTTAATATTTGAGATGCCAGTAACAGAAGGGAATCATATTGACGAGGTTATTTGGAGGAGAAAAATCCCTTTTTAATGGAAAGCAATTGCAAGCAGCCTTTGAAAACATCTGAGAGATTTTGGAAATCTAAATACAGCAAATCTGTGCAGACACCAGGTTTGTCTGTCTCCACTTCTCACCAGAAAGTTCCACCTCAGAAGCTTTTGTTATTCACTGGAAACTGAAGTATTTGAAAACATTTTCTTTTCTTGTCAAAATTAGAGTTTCAGAGCAAAACTTTGGAGCAGCTCTACTGAAAGATGGTTCTGATTACAGGAAAGAATTACAAGCAGTGCCGTTAAGCAGACGTAATTGATCAGCAGAGCAGATCTTCACCATATCCCCCACTCAAGGCACAGGAAACACTGCAAATACCACTCGTAAACCAAATTAGGCATTATTATTTTATTACTGTTGTAAGGTAAATGTCAAGCTTTTTAATGGCAATCACTGTAACTCCGTCAGGAGTCGGGCGTCTGAATTATCTGGAAGAGGTGAGAATCTCCCAGGGCTGGGAGTTAATAAAACTCAATAAATATCACCAGTCCCTTCCAGTGCTTGGAGTGTCTGGGGTGAGTGGAGAGGGTGTGGGAGGATCCTGCAGCTGAGCTGGAGACCTTGGTTTGCTGCAGCCTGCAAAATTGGGCAGTGCTGCCCAGGTGGGATGGGGAGCAATGGGAGTGACCACTTACAACATATGTTTACACGTGCATAGACTCCCATGCACATG
Organism: Acanthisitta chloris; assembly: GCF_000695815.1. NCBI lineage: Eukaryota > Metazoa > Chordata > Aves > Passeriformes > Acanthisittidae > Acanthisitta > Acanthisitta chloris. The sequence continues at coordinate 18,047 of NW_008678863.1, forward strand.
GAGCCCCAGCCCCAGCTCAGCACTGCATGCCCTGGGCCCACGCAGGGCAGGGAGCAGGATGAGATCCCTCCACACTGCTGCTCTCCCTAGACAATGTTATGAATACCCAGCCTTGAACTGGGGGGTTGACAGCAGCAAAACCCTGTGCAACCCCAATTGTCCTGCCCTCAGCAGCTGTGGGTGTGCAAGCCCACTGCATCCCAACAAGGAGATGAATAGTTGGGGTGCAGAGAGGGGCAGAAACTGCAGGATGACACTCATCAAGAATGTGGGGTTTTTTCCTCCCCATTCCCTAATTCTCAGCATTGAGTGATTCAGAGAAAACCAAAAAAGGTATTTTTTTTATGAAAAGACCACAATTTTGGGGGAAAACCCCTCAACCTCTTTAAGATGACAATCAGGTTCTCCATGTAAGAAGCAGTTCTGATGAAAATCTCCCATCAGTGCCAATGAAGAGGGAACAATCACTAATTTTCCTTGAAGCTAATGAGCGCGAGTGTGTATGACAGGGGAGAATTTAATCTGATGCGAACTGAGGAAGAGAAGCAATACTGATATTAATGTGTGACTAATTGATACCCAGAAGAACATTTGAAATGATTAAAAGGCATTTGATTTTTATACAGGACAATAAGAGGCTCATTGGCTATGAGTGGTGCATCCTTTCACTTTTCTACTCCTTGTTCCAATTTGCTCAGAAAAAAATCTATCATATCCGCAGTGTAGCTTGACTTGCTGCATAAAATCTCTGTGCTTGGAAATGTTACACCAAGAGATTCCTCCTGGACAGCACGAAGGATCGTACACGGTATGAGCGGGGGTGAGAAGCCTGGTAGATATAAAATAGGTCCCTGAACCACTAAAAAGCAGCTCCCCAAAGCAGTGGGGCTTGGGCAGCAACCTCCAGCTGAAACCCCTCGTGATTAATATCGTGCTCTTTGTTATAATGAAAAACCCATTAAGGTCAGTGGCAGCATCTCTGAGCAGCACTAAATTGGAAGGATGGAGACAGTAAAGTTAAAAATGAGCCATAATATTAATGTGGATAGTGAATTAATTAGGCAATTCCATAGGTAGTAAGTAAATCATATCATTTACTGTGGAACTCAGTGCCACGCGGCTCTCACTGCTGGGTGGTGTGGTGGCATCTTCTCCTGGACAGAGCCAGGGGAGTGACACAGAGCTGCAGCACCTGATGGACCCTGCTGTGTCCACCCCCACCTGCCTTTGTCCCTTCTCCATGGCTGCCACTGCAGGGTCTCTTAATAGGAGAAATGCCTCTTGCTTTGCTCTTTTAGGTGCTCCAGCCCCAAAACACATCCAGAGTGCTGGCTGACAGTTTGCCTGAGGTGCTGCATCCATGGTCCAAGATGCCTGTCCCTTGATCCTCAGCTGTGTCTGTCTTCTGGTCCTGCAACCATGGACCGAGTTGTTTGTTGTACATGGACCAAGTAGTCTTCATCCATGGTCCAAGGTGTCTGTCCCCTGGTCCTGCAGCTGTGGTCCAAGGTGTTTGTCCCCTTTGCAGTTGTACCCACAAAGCTTTGAGCAGACTGCCAATAGACTTATGGAATGGGTATTCTCCTGATCTGGGCGGGTCTCTCAGAAAAGGCTTCCTTGCTGTCAGGAGATGTGTAGTGCCACTACACAGCCCTTGACCTTCTGCTGCTGCTTTTGTGACTTGGACTGGGACCCACTGGGAGGGCAGAGGGCAGGGTGAAGAGTGTAACAGGGTGAAGAATTTGCATGCATGTGGGTCAAGCTGCTAGCTCCCTCTCCACTTCCAACATCCCAGACAGCAAACAGAGAAAGGGATACATACATATAAAAGAAGATTGCTCATTATCCAGTGCCTGATTACACAGAACTGTCTCTGCTTCAAACTGTCCCATTTTCAGTAACATTTGCCAGATGAGAGGACTTGTCCCTCCTCTTATCAACGAGCCACATATGGCCTCAGCTGAAGGTTTCAGTAAGGGAGGTTTCAGTAATTGGCCTATTCATCATTCATTGTTTATCTTAAGTTCACATCATCGTAGGGAACTCCAGAGACATCCTTGATTTAAGTTAAGAAACTTAATCATTATGATAAAACTGCTCAGGGAGTTGGAGTTCCTGTTGGAGACGCGCGTGGCCATGTGGCACTCCGGCAGCCGCGACTCACAGCAGATTATTCAAAACTGACAAAGCTTTTTGGAGAGAACAGAGAAAGATAAATTCACGGTGGCCGTTCTGATGGAGGCGCTCAGAAAGTTATTACCGAAGACACATGCTTCTCCTTGCTCACAGCCCATGAAATATCCTGCTCCTCCGAGCCCAGGGGACGGCTGCCTCATTGCTGCTGTTGTGACTCCCTCGTCAACAGAAGTTATTAACGGCGCCGGAGAATTTTATCCAAATGCCAGTTTCATCTTGATAAATAACAATTTCATGTCTCTGTTCTACCAGATGACTACACGGTTTTATTTCAAACACTTAACTTCTTCCCAAATGCTTCCCCCATGCACAAGGCTTAGCTCAGCTATAGAATTTGTGTGCTGAGCAGTTTTTATTTTCACCAGGTTCTGAATACCTGTAATGCAAAGACCAGACCCATAATCCCACACTATCGTAAGTCACTTCTCCCAATAAAGAGCTGCTTCCTGCTGGGAGTACTAAAATGTAATTGAATGCTACGTGTGTGTTGGTGTCACACCGAAAAGACTTTTATTAAAAATAGTTTGAGGGTTGTTTAGGTCTGAAGGAGTAGTCTGCAGCTCCTCTTGGATGTATGAGTAAGGAAAGCAAGAAGAGGAAAACGGGGAGAGATGTGTCAGTCTCTCCTCCTGCCCTGCAGTGATCTCCCCCTTGTCACCCATCACCTAAAGCTGCCATCCAAGGGTGTTATTGGGTTCCATGCTCACAGCAGCAGACGGATGCTCGGAGTGATGCCAACACTCTGCTGGCAGCAGTTAATTGCCAGCCTACTTCATTAGAAGCAGATAATTTTGTGATGACTCTGTCTGAGGTGCAGGAGAAAAAAGGTGGATGAGGCCAGTGTGATTCCTCAGAAAAGTGCAGGTGTGGTGCTGCTGGTTTAGGGATGCATTGCAGGATGGAGAGATGCTCTGGGTCCCTCCAGCAGCAGCAATAAACCCATCAGCATGTGGAGAGGCACCAGGTTCCCCTTTGAGGGACTACCAGGTCAGTATCTCACCTCAGTTGTGAACTCAACAGTGGGAAACCCCCAGGGAGAAGAAAAATGTTGGTAAAAATTACTTCATTGTACTGTGTGCTGGTTTGAGCTGAAGTAGAGTTAACTTTCTTCATAGAGGCTAGATTACTTCATTGTACTGGGATTGTGTAAAGAGAATAACCAGTGCATTATCACTGCTTAGCAAGCCTAAAATATTTGATATAACACATTAACATTCCTACTGAATCAGTTCAGTATCACATAGCTTTGTGCCTTATTTTACTGTCACCTGATACACGTATTAATGTTGTTTACTTCCTAAAGCAAGTAAAGACAGAGTTGAGATTACTCCCAAATGCATCTAATCAAGAAAGAATCCATTAAACTGAATAATTTCAACACAGTTAATTTTTCTTTGATTGTTGTTAAATCTCCCATTGATGGCCATAGCCATTAATTGCCCTGTGATGCTGAAAGCACAATTTTCATTCTCTGAGGCAACAGGCAGCCACAGCCCAGTGAGGGGAGGATGAATTCCCAGGTCTCCCAGGTGTGCCAAGATTCCCATGGAGATTCTGAGGCTCAATAGATGAGGGTTTGCCTGGCCCTTTCTCAGTGATGTTTCCATGCAGCCTTACCTGCTTTCCCTGCCTCCAGCTCAGCTGCTGCCTCTTTTGCAGCTCTCATAAGTACAGCCAAGCTGTTCTCAGCCCCAGGGTCCTTTTGGAAAAAGGCAGCTATTTTAGAAATCAATAAAATAAATAAAACGCACCAAAGTCAGCATGATTGCCCATCTCTGCCTCAAATAGAAAGAAGCAGTGGAAGGTTCTGCAACTCCAAGCTTCTGCTGCCTTCCCTCTGGATGCTCACTGGCACCTGGGGGCCCTGGAGGTGCCCAGGTTGGGGGGCACTCCAGACAGCTCTGCTTCCACCTGAGGCACCAGGTGCTCCTCATGAGCAAGGGTAGTTGGAGCTAATGCTGCTCAGCTGTCTGGGGGTGTGTATATATAGAGGGATGGAGGCACTGTAGAGGGTTTGAGAGCTGTGTCCTTGGCTGGCAGTGGGGGGAGCACAGTGGGCTGAGGATCAGCAAGTGGAAATAGGGACAAACACAGATGAAAAAGGGAAACGGATCAGGGAGAAGACTCTGCTACATGCAGGTGAGGTGGGAGCTGTGGGGTCATGGCAGTGATGTGTACATTGACCAGCACCTGTAGGGGAATGACATCTACTGTAGGCTGGGCTGTGTGCCCATGGGATGACCGTGGCAGGGGTTGATCTCCCTCAGCCATGTGTGATCGCAGATGGGCTGGGCTGTCATGGGACGACCGTGGCAGGGGTTGATCTCTGCCTCCTCCTTCTCCTCCTCTGCAGCTTCCTCTCTGCCTCAGCCATGTGTGATCGCAGATGGGCTGCAAAGGGGGTGTGGAGGGGAGATGATTAACATATTGGTGCTGCTGTACCATAGCACACGCTGCTCACCCACCCGTGAGAGTGAGCTGGCTGCCAGGGCCATGGGCACAGTGCTCCTGCAGGGCTTCCTATCTCTGCCTCCTCCTTCTCCTCCTCTGCAGCTTCCTCTCTGCCTCAGCCATGTGTGATCGCAGATGGGCTGCAAAGGGGGTGTGGAGGGGAGATGATTAACATATTGGTGCTGCTGTACCATAGCACACGCTGCTCACCCACCCGTGAGAGTGAGCTGGCTGCCAGGGCCATGGGCACAGTGCTCCTGCAGGGCTTCCTCCTGCCCTGCTTTTGGGACAGCCCTGTCCTGAGGCTGCTGCCTGACTGGTGGCAGGCTGGAGGGTTCCCAGTGCTGCTGGCTGTGTCTGGTAGCATAGGGAGCTGCTGTGGGTTGTCCCAGGAGTTGATGTCCCACTGTGGCTCTGGGTGCTGTTGAAACCTGAGTGACTCAGCTATTGCCCTCGTGGGAGGTGCCAAGTCCTAGGGCACAGACTCTGGATGGGGGTCTACCACCCATCCTGGGGTCTGTAGGAGGGCTGGCTTGCTCCCCTGTGGTGCTGAGTCCCTGGTGGTGTGCTTGGGCCCATTCTGTGCCCCATGATCTCTCTGCCTCCTTCCCCTGCAGCCAGGCTGGCTGCAGCTCTGCTCTTTCATTGAGTCAGGAAGTCTTTGCCTTGGGGATCATGACTGCACACATCTGCTGTGTGTGATATGTCTGCCCTCGCCTTCCACCTAATGTACCCACGAGGGTCTGCTCTGGGTGGCTCTGCTCTCTGCCACAGCCTCATGGTGCCCCACAAAGCCCACCTGTAGTGGGCTGAGCCTGACTCTGTGCCTTTGGAGTGGTCTGGGAATGCAGAGAGCATCTGCAGTGCCCCCTCTCAGATTACACCTCCCTCTCTCCTCTCCTGATCTTATTTTTTCCCTGATGTTAATGCTTGAAGTTCTATCTCACCCTCTTTCTCTCCTACTGCTTTGCTCTCCTGTTGCTGTACCTGGCAGGTTCTTTTTTTACTCCCCCACCACCAAGGTGCTTCCCTTCTGTTTGATTTTTCTCTCCTCCTTTGCTTTGTTCCCACTCTCTCCTGGTTCTTGCCACCTCCTCCTTGCTCTCGCTGTGCCACGTGCCATGATCTTCTCCACCCATGTAACCCCCAGGGTCTCTCCCACTCCCTGGCTCTGCAGCAGGAGGGGCTGCAGTCCTTGGGAAGGGAGATGCAGACCTGGCCCTGGGGTCTGCACCCTGGATCTGTCCCTGGTGAGGTCTTGGCTGGCAAGTAGAAATTCCCAGGAGAACCTGCTTAACTTTGCTGTCACCTACAGTGATTGGTTTCTGCCTTTCTACATTTTTTTGTCTTGTGAGAAACTGCTCTCTAAAGAAAGAACATTTTTCTTGCTTACTGGGAGTTCCTGTTTGTCATTTTTATAAATCAGTGTTTATTGGCCTAATTATTGTAAATGCAGAGCCCAATAAAGGTGACTGTGATTGCAATATCTGATAATGAATTTTATAACAAACCTGCTGAGCCTGAAAGCTGCCAGCAGGAAAGACATTATGTCAGGTTAATGACAGAGGAGAAATCCTCCTCGCTAAGCTTTTTTTTTTCCAAAGCATGCTCTGCTGGGGGCCCTGCTGGGCTGGAGCACCTTGGGCTGGTGAGGTCTTGCCTTGCAGTGCTGCACCCCAAAACTTTTGGGGCTCTTTTACTATTTCCCCAGCCTTGCACTGATGGGGAGATGTAGGATGGAGGGTTGAAAGGAGGCTTGGTTCCTTCTAGACTCAGACTCAGCTCTGGGTGTGCAGACATCAGGCACTAAGGTGCTCTGTGCCTCTGCTCCCCTCATCTGACTTAATCCCACCATGCAAATGCTGCACACGAGGCGAAGGCAAAGCACCTAAAGCTAGCTCAACTCCAATTCTGTAAATAGATTAATTAAAAAAAAATCAATTTTGCTCTGCAGGGGGAGGCTTTGCAATAGAGGTGCTGGTGCCTGCTCTCACCTCATGCCCTTACAGGTGCCCTGGGGTGGGGGCAGAATCCTCTCCCTGCCCCCACTCATGTATTCCCACTGTCACCCCAGCTTTTCCTGCCCGTGGTGTCTGCTGAGGGGATGCAAGTGAGGAGTCATTTTTCTGGGAAAAATGCTGCTCCTGCAGGGCCCTGATGCACTGAGGGTGGGGGGGATTGATGGACTCCTTGTGGGGTGTCCAGACAGCCTGGTGTGATGGCATTGCAGGGGCTGTGGACCCCCTTGATGCCTGAGTGAGGAACCTGGGTCTGTGCTGGTGTGTGGTGTCTGCCCTCAGCTCCAAACACTGCCTGACGTGGTGGCTTCAGGCTCTTGTTGTGTCTTGTGATGGTCCTGGGTAGAGTCAGCAGCAGCTGCCCACGTATCTGCTCCCAGGACATGGCTCTTTCCCAGAGTTTGGACCCAGATCTGCAGTTCAAAGCTACAAGTGTTGGGCTCTGTGCTTTCAGTCCATGCATGGCAGCCCTCGGCTTTGCTGAGCCCAGGTCTGTCTGATTTGAGAGCTGGCTCTGTCCCACTGCAGAAGCAGGGATGGCTTTCTAGACCTGGATTAGACCCAGAGTCTAATCAGAGTGGCTTCATGCCGCTTCAAAACCTGGGCTTGGAGTGTTTGATTTAGTTCACTCGCCCGCAGCAGG
>NW_008678863.1:25372-40418 GCF_000695815.1 Acanthisitta chloris
TAAAGACTAGAAGAGAACATGTTTTCTCTTAAATAATGCAGAGAAACACGGAGGGGGAGGATGTACAAATGTGATTTAGTCCTTTGCCCCTGTGTTATTTGCTGCTGGTCACTGGCACAGCCCAGCTGTGTCTCAGGGGGCCAAGCGAATTGCTTGCCCTCTGCAATGTGCAATGCCCACGCTGAGCCTTCTCTCCCAAACCTCCAGCAAGGAGCTGGAGTTGCTTCTTTTTTTTGTATCTTTAATATTTGGTTGGCAGCTGCTGTATTTGATGCAACTCAATGTGAGAGCAAATTGGATTAACTGAAACATATTTACTGGGATAAGCAGGGGGGAAAAAAAACCTGTGCGGGGGTTGTTGCAGAAACTAGTGTCTGCAGATGTGGCTGAGCCCTTCAGAAGCTCCCAGTGCACAACAAGCCCAGACCCTGAGGTGGAAAGAGGGGATGGGGGTTGAAAGGGCCACAAACCCATCACTATGTAGCCCAGCAGGATCACCCTGGCAGCAGTGTGACCCAATAATTTATCAGTGTTCACCCCATGCATGTGAAAATGCTTGTCTTTAGCAGATAACACCTTCAGTAGCGCAGTCAATAAGAGAAGGACATGGATATCTGGGAAAATACAGAGAAATCTTGGAGATGTTTGTTTGCACAGAGGAGCACTAAGCACTGGACTCATCACACTGAACAAAGCAAGCTGCAGTTTGGTGCTCCTGGATGGAGTAACTCATTGTCTCTGCACCTGGAAATGACCCTCCATTGCCCAGGAGGGGACAGGGCACAGGGCAGATGCAAACAGTAGTCCTTGCTGCTGGAGGCAAAATGTTGGGGCAGAAAGCTGGTGTCTGTGGCTTCCCTGCCTGGTGCTCAGCTAGCTGCCAAGGAGCACTGCCAGGGTAATATCCTGCCCTGCTCCTTGCTCAGCCCACAGAGCACGATTATTTCATTAATCTCATGTCATCTCCTCCTCCGTTGATCCAGCTGCAATATTGCAGAAATAACTTCCCGCTGCTCCCTGAGGAGGAGCAGACTTCAGAGGCCAGGAGAGCTCTTCCCTCTCCACCCTGCTTGCAGTGGGCCCCAAAGCTGCCAGAAGGTTTGAAAGTCTTTGATGCCTTCTAACTCCTACAGTCAGGGATGCATAAAAAGCAGCTCACGCAAAAAAAAAAAAAACCCAAAAAAAAACACCCAAAAAAACACTAACCAAAAAACTCAAACCCAACCCAGTTATTATAATCATCAAACCCTTCAAAATCCCAGGGCAGCTTAGCAAGGTCTAGATGAAGATGAAGTCACGTCCCCATCCCAGACAGAAACGCATCGCATCGGCCGGTGCTGGCAGATGCTGTCAAGCAAGTGGTGTTGTGGATCATTCCCCATTCTCTTTGTGTGCTTGGCTTCCTCGGATGCTCAGCTGGCTTCTCCCCAGAGTTACTTCCCAGGCTGCATGCTGCTCCCTCTGCGTGTGCTATCCCAGTGTCACAGCCCCTCTGGCTCTCACCCGGGTGGGAGTACTCATGGGGTGCTGGTTTTGTGGAGCCTCATTAGCTGCAGCTAAATGAGGAGTCAGGTGAATTCTTACTCCGATTCTTAAAATGCTGTTTTAATGCATAATATATGTCTGGGGGTAAATCTCTGTTTCTATTTAAGTGTGGGGAAGAGCGCCCTGCTGAATTTTAAGCATGTTATCACAGAAAACAATGACTGTGTTGAGTGAATGACACGTCTAATGACTCTAGCAATGGGAGCAGGGCTGGCACCGCCACCCTCTCATGCTGGTGCAGCCTCCGTTAACTGCATGGGGGATGTTTTTCCCAAGCACAATAGTGACAAATTATGTGATCAATACAGAGGCTGATCTGTGGTCTAATCTTCCTTAGCCCCAGTAAGCCCGGGATTGATCCAGATCTAATCTTGCTTATCCTGGTCAAACCCAGGAGCAGATCCAGATCCTAAGGTAATACATCCTATGCAAATCCAGAACGGCGCTATCGATTTGCTGGCACTGTCGCGCTGGTTTCGCCTCACTGCAGAGGGGTTTATCGGCCTTATCTGCCCCTTGATGTGTAACACAATCAAAGCAGTTGATGAATCTTGATGAATCTTGATTAGCTGGTGGCAGTGAGTGCAGGGTGGCTCCGGCTGCAGGACTGTGCTGCCTGCACCAGCTGTGAAGCCATGGGACTTCCTACGTAAGAGAAGTACAATAGAGGGAGGAGGTTAAGTGCTGGCTGGGAATCAAGGCACCTTCTGTTCTTGTTTCACCTGAGCTCAGGGAGCTTTTCTTTGCTGCCAAAGATTGTCATGAAGCCAAAAATGCCTGCAGAAGGTGCAGTCTGTTTTGATGAGGCTCTTTCTCCCACCTAGAGGGCTCCTTGCTCAGTCCCTGGAGGTCTCCACCTGTGACTTTAGTGAGCAGAAGGGCTGTGATACCTGATGGTCCCCTTACTTTGCTGCATTGTCCTGTACAGACTGGTCCCTGCAGCCCACCAGGCCTGCGTGCAGCCCATGCAGTGGGCTCTGCTCACCCAGGGCTGCTGCTCCTGTGAGTCAAAGGGCTTCTGCTGCAAGGCCTTCCTGCAACTCTAATAACTTCAGAAAGGAAGGAAAAAAAAAAAAGAAAGTAAGTAATTACCTTCTGGGGTGAAATTTCTCCAGCCTTTACTCAGCCCACCAGGGAATTTGTCAGAAACATGGACTGCGGTTTTATTCAGCGATTCCTGAGTTATACCAGCACAGGGAAAATGGCATGTCTTGCAGCTTGATGTTTTTGTGATGTCTTTCTTTGCTCTCAGGTTTGAAAGAAAAATACCAGACCCCAAAAATCTCTCTTCAAAACGTAAAACTTGCCCTTAGCTTAATTCAGTGGAGACTCGAGCAGCTGCTCCTGCATCTCGGAGAAAAAAGGCCTCGTGCTATTAACATGTCTAAAGAAATTGGATGTAGAAATATGAAGGTCCCTCGTCTTTTAAGAGCTGCACTCTGTGCCTCCGGCTCTTGGCTTCTGCGCGAGCAGAGCGGCACTGTGGGATGCAAATAGGCTTCAGGAGCTGACCCTGCTGGGCTGAAAGGGGAATGTTGTGCCCTAGCACCTTGAGGAGAGGTGCTGGGAGATGATGAGGGGCTCCCTCCCATCCTACAGCTTTCACAGTGCAGGTGTGTTGTCAGAGGTTGTGGGACTGAATCCTGGAGGCTTGGTGCCAGAGCAGAGCTACAGCTGTGTCTGCAGCCTGGACCCATATTTTTCAGAGTGCTTTGATCTGAAAAGTGCTTTAGCAGGGTAAATATAACCTAGAAGGTTCTCAAATGCCTCAGAAATGTTCTCCAAGAAAATATGTTGCTTTTCCCCCTCCTTCCCCTCGAATGGGAAATAATTCCAAATTCATCCAAGTGTGCTTTTCTAATCAAAGGGGCCACTTTGTACTTCTGAATCCAAGGGGAGGGGATCGGAGCACGAATAAAACAAAACTCCTTCTCAGCACTGCGTTTGTGAGACGGATCTCCTGTGGCTAAATCCATCTGTGTTTCTCCTTTGGTGTGAGCAGGAGGATCTTCCCACTGCAGCTGGGCACTTCAGAGGCTGAGCTGGTGCTTGGGGAGGAGGATGAAGTGCTGGAGTAGCCCAGGTTTCTATGGCAGTGTGTGCAGCAGCCACTCTCCTTATCTTTCCAACTTGATCAGGAGAAATTGCTTTTGTCAATTTTAATTTCAGCTGAGCTGAGCAGGATAAACAAAGGGAGGTGCAGGCGAAGCAGATGGTTTGTCACAGAGCACGGAGCAGGCAGGAAGACAGTGCAGCTTTTTATAGCGTATAATGGCCTTTCCTTGCATCTAGCTATCCATCACCATGTAATTCCCAAAATAAACTGGGATTGTGCAATATATGTGAAGTACCCAAATGTCAAAGCAGGGCTGGAATATTCAGTCCGCAAAAGTTTTGGCAGTGGTTGGGAGCATCCACACAAAAGCTTTCTGCTGATCAGTGTCAGCTTCTTGTTTGCAAAACTCTTGCAGTGACTGCTTGTCCCAGAGCTGGGGCAGGAAAACTCTGCTAAGCCTGGGTGAGACCTTCTTCTGCAGTTGGGGAGATGTGGCAGTGGCACCAATGCTTCTTGGTGTAACCAGGATTAATGAGGCGTTTGTGTCTTACCACACAGTTCTCCCTTCTGATTACACCAACCAGGGACACCTCAGAACTCCTGGCCTAGGGAAGGAGGTGGCTGAAGAAGCAGAGGAAGGAGACATCTCATGGCCCTGCTCTGCATTTCCTTGCCTGTGTGATGGTCTCACATTCACAGAGTTTTGTTATCCATGCATAAATTGAGGGGAGCATGGAGAAGCTGTGCTTTGTGCCCACAATGATCTCCTTCCCTAGCTTGGGCTTGGTGATGCGGTGTTCCCTCATTCCTGCCAGCTACATTCACCTCTCCTGTTCTCCTCCAGCACCAGCCCATCATGACTGGGAGGCTGTTCAGGGCTTATGGCTTACAGTGTGGGCAGGGCTGGTAGGAGGCTCTGATGCTACTGTAGTGGCATCGTGGCCAAACCAGCTGGGGAGGTATGATCTTTCCCAGAGCTGGTGTTCTCAGAGCACAGCGCAGATTGGTGGATATTTGTTTCAATAAGAACCATGCTGGTGTTTGCAAACCCTTTTAAATTGCTCTCAGCAAGCACTGCTGCGTCTGGAGCAAAGTCTGCTTGCAGAAAGCCTGCGGAAAGAGGAGGTCTGGGGGGTGGTGGTAGAAGCCTGAATCCTTGCCAGGTTTCCGTCCCGCAGAGCGTGTCGGGGCCGGAGCAGGGACGTGCTGTGGCTGCTGCTGCCTTTGAACAACAGGCAGGCAGTCCCTGCTCCAGAACTTCCCCATTAAAGCATCCCTGTGCAATTTCAAATAATGAGCAAATATGAAGAAAATCAAAGTATGTTTGAACTTCATTAATGAACAGAAAGAGGGCTAAATATTTCCAATAAACTGTTTGCTGCAAATTTGCAGAATACCTAAAACCAGCTCTGTCCATTCCAGCTCAGGTTCTGCAGCGTCCAAAGCCATGAAAAATCTCAGCACTGGAATGATGGGAGCAGACAGAGCCCGGGGGGGCAGGAGCTGCTGCTGGTGGCTGTGATTTCTGGAGATAGGTGACTTAGTCAAAATCCTGGCGAGTGTGTTCCGTTTCCAGGTATGGACAGGAACGTCCCCTTGGGGAGAGCAGCAGGGAACAGCCCTCCCGTGCTGCTGGCCTCAACAGCAGCCAGGAAATGGGAGATACAGTCCTGGGCTTGGAATAAAACCGAGTTCAAAGGAAGCTCCCGTGGTGGGAACCGGCTTGCATTAAAGAGGATGGTCCCCATGGCATTTGTGTGCACTGCAAGAGATCTATTTAGTATTTATTTCCCTTTATTTGTAGTTCAGAGGAGGCTGAGCAGTGGTGTTGCTGGCTATGCGGGGTCCCCCCGAGTTCTATCTGTGCAGGCAGAGCTGGGGCACCCAGCCCGGAGCAGCAGCAGGCTTTGTTTGTGAAGGCAGACGGAATTTCAACGAGCTGTGTTTTCATTCTTCGGGGCTGGAAACCTGATCTTGGTCACGGGCTGGCTGCTCAGGACTTCCCCTACTGACAGGCGGGCAGGGAAGGACAGCTGAGCCCCCCTCTACACCCTCCCACCTTAACACAGGAGGAGAGGTGCTGCACGGGTGGTGGCTCGGGCTGTCTCCATCGGGACCCTCGGCTATCACCCTGAGCCAGCCCTGGCTCCACAGTGCTGTCAGCTGATTAGCTCACTAATTAAAGTAAATTGTGATGACAAGGTTGGGGTATATGTTAGATCTCTACCATGAAGGGTGTGTTTTCACGTAGTGTATCACGTAACTCTGACGTGTGGTCTCGGCTGTAATTGCTGCTTTTCCCTTTGAATGTGGTGCCTGCCTTACCTTTAATGGTTATTTATTCCCTGGGAGCAGGAGAGCTTGGTGCCCTCAATCACAGTCTCAGCTTGGCTACATGGAGGGTGCTGGGTGGAGAACCAGGGAATCGTAGAATCATAGAAAGGTTGGAGTTGGGAGGGACTCTAAAACTCATCTAGTTCCAACCCTCTTGCCATGGGCAGGGACACCTTCCACTAGACTAGATTGTTCCAAGCCCCATCCAACCTGACCTTGAGCACTTCCAGGGATGGGGCATCCACAGTTTCTCTGGGTAACCTGTGTCAGTACCTCACCACTCTCTGAGTAAAGCACTTCTTCCTTACATCTCATCTAAATCTTTCCTATTTTAGTTTTAAACTATTCCCTCTTGTCCTATCACTATCTGCCCAGGGAAGGCAAATGTCAGGAGGATGCACATGCAGAGCTATGCTGTAGGTGACTGCATTCTCTGGGATCCTGGCATGTTCCTCATTGGTCCCAAGCCTGGGTCTCTGGTCCCAGCTCTGCTCAGTGCCTGAGTGTCCATCCCCAGGCTGCTACTACTGCTCTTTAACCAGAGCTGGGGTGGTGGCAGCAGTGTCTCCTTGCTGCAGAAACTTGCTGGCACAGTGCTGCTTCTGCGCATGTCACATGTTGGACTAGGTCTTGCTTTAAAGGCAGCTCCCTCATCAGGTAGGATGCTGTCCCTCCCCAAGCACCCCCTTTATTTTTAGGGGTGACTCAAGACTGCAGAAATACAAAATTTCCCAAAATGCCCTCAAACAGGAGACCAGTGCCTTGGTCTTGTTTACATCACCTGTAAACAAGATGAACCCAGAGAAGAGATGCATCTTCTACTGTTAATAGATGAAAATTATAGATGATCACAAAATAACAGTGTACGGAATAAATGCTTAGCTGATGTAAATTACTTTTTCCTCTATTTCCTTCCATTAGCCACCGACCATTTACCCCAAGCAGAGCTCTGTCTCTGGGAAACACCTGAGCTGGATGTGGAGCAGCAGGCTGGGTAAGTGCTGGGTAAGATAGCTCTGCTGATGGACTGAGATGAGATGAAGTGTGAAAATCAGAGGGACTGGGAGATGGAGGATGCTACCTGTCATATTATATCCATTTCTTTTAAAAAGGAAAAGAAAAAAGGCAGGAAATGGTTCCTGCCTGATTTGTGGTCTTCTGTTCTGGGTATCGCTTGCTCCAGGACGGGATTTGGCCTGCAGAGAAATGAGGAAAGTTTGCAGCATTGGCAACAACACTGTTATTCAGAAGCGAGCCTTTAAACAAGATTATTACTCATTTTACCAGGCACAGCTATCCATTATGGATAATAAAACACTACATAAGTGATTCTCAGCCTGATCCAAACAATATATCTTGTGGCCCAGCTGGACTCACTTTTATCCGGATCCTCACACTCAGGATATGTTGGCATCAGCAGACACTGAGATGTAGGTACCTGATGGCATGGACAGCCAAGATCTGTCTCTTACTTTCCAAAGGGATGAGTGATGTGAGATGCTGGATGGGCATAGTTGTCAGCTCCCTGCCATGTCCTTCTCTGAAGGATAGGGTCCATGTCAGCTGTGGTGGCACATTGTCCCCGGGTTCTGGGAAGAATGCAGATCCATCACAGACTGGGTACACTTGCAAACCTGCTCCACAGCAGGTGGGTGGCCTCTGCAGGGACCATGCTTCATGCTTTTGTATTGCTGCAGCTGCTGTTTTGGGTGCCCAGAGGGTGATGTCTCATCATCCCAGAGCAAATAAGGTCTGCAGGCTGGGGAAGGTGAGGAAGACCAGCCTGTGCTGCAGAAGGAAGGCTTTGTCCTGGCAGTCCTCTTGGAAATGAGGCACAGGAACTTGTTGTGGAGGTGCACCTGATGCAGGGATGGTGCTGAGGCTGTCTCCACATGCTCATGCTGCTCAGCAGACCTGTCTGCTCACTGCTTTTTGCATCCAGCACTCCACCTGTTCTGTGAGGCATTGGGAACAGCTCGAGGAGCACCAGGGCAGTGGCAGGAGCTGGTTCCTGCCAGGATGCTGTTACCCCACAAATAAGGGGCAGGCCCTTGCTCTGCAGCCTTCTGGTGGCTGGCTGGGGGGCTCTGCTCTGGTCCATCCATCTGGCATCTTTCTGAGACACTATGCTCGTTTTTTTTCACCATGCCAAAACAAATCCTTGCAGACTATTAATCACTGGCTTGGAACAGCATTCACCCAGGTTCAGTTATGATAAGATATGCCAGCCCTTGTCTGACATCATGTAGCCATTCGAACAGGACATAATTACAGTGATTGTTAGGCATTTTTCTAGCTTTTTCTTTCCTTCTCTTGCAGGTAATGTTACGTGACAAATTGCTTTCCCTGACATCCACGTCTCGGAGTGTTCAGCTCAAACACTGCTGGTAGCCTGGCTGTGCTGTGGTGCAGGAACATCAGGCTCACTGCAGTCAGCACAGGTGGGGTGCCTTAACATGGGAATCTCAGTTTGCTGGGTGAAAATGATCCACAGGGTGATGCTGGGGGGACCTGGGGCTTTGATGGGTGTATTCTGCAGTTTCCCTATGCCTGCAGTTACAGAAGTGACAGGGGGTGCTGAGGAGGAGGGAAGCACACCAGGACTGGTGCCTGGACTTCTAATTGCTGGGTGCAGGATACAGGCAGCAGTGTTTGAAATGCCAAAGCACAGGATGCTGCAAAGTCAATACCAGCAAGGAGCCGGAGCCAAATTCCGCGATACAGGCACCATACACCTTGGTGAGATGGAGCTGGAGCCTGGTCCCAGCCCCAGGCTGCTCCTCAGCTGGTGCTACATATCTCCACTGGCAGCTCTGGACCCGGGGCAAGTCGCACCAGCTGAGGAATGCTGCTGAAATCTCCCAGCTGGCATCCAGCACTGTGGCAGGAGGCTGTATATCCCAGAAATGTGCTCTCCTGTCTGTTGGCATGCTGGGCAGGAGGCTTGTGGCTTGGGGGTAAAGATGAATGTTTGGGAACTGTCAGCTCTCTGCCAGTGCCAGGTACCTAATTTGTGCTGGAAGATGGAAGCATCACAGTCTCTCTGACCCTTGCATGTGGTCAGCAGCAGACTAGGTAGCATGCAGGTATAAAGGGGGAGAAAAGTAGAGGGAAATGTAGAAGAAGTGATTTAGTTGTGTTGATGACTGTTTTGAAGGATGGCATGGGTGTTGCTGGAGCGGCTGCGTGGCGTTGGCTGAGCTCTGTGTGATATCCATGGAGCCATTCAGACTAAAGGCACCACGCTGCTCTGTTTCTCTGTCCTTTCTCACTGTCCTTCCCCAGGTGCCTCTATTCCCTGACCTTCGCAATCTGTTTGTCCATGCAGGGACCCGGAGACTGAATTAAGATGTGCTATTTGTAAGCAGGGTAGAAAGAGCAGAGACTCTCCCATCACCTGGGATAACCTTCGCCAGCAGGCAGGTCTCCTGCAGAGAGTGGTTTGGTTGCCTCTTAATTCATCCATGGCATTGCTGCCTTGTAAACCCCGAGGCCGTCTGTTCCTCACCTGTGTGTGGAACAGCACGCACGGTTTGTAATCCAGGCAGGCATCCAACGCGCCGTGCGGAAGGTCCACCACGGAATTGTGCACTGAGCTGCACTGCCATGCTCCCCTGGCTCGGCTCTTGCGTGTGCCCATGGCGCAGATTCCAATTTCCTTGTGCTTCATTTTCTAGCCTCCCTCTTCTCTCCTCCTCGCTTTTAATCTTTGCTTAACTTGTTGTGCAGGCAATTGCGTGGCATTTAGCACATGGTGATGTGTGTTTGGGGCCTGTGCTGGAAATACGGCTCATTATCTGGAGTGGATAATATTAAGCACTTTTCTCTGTTGGCCATTTGATCACAAGGTTATCCTGTTTGATGGTTTTATACCCTGGAATTGATTGCATGGGAAATATTAAGCTAGCGTGGCTGGAATGTGTGTCTCCCTGCAGGCTGCCGGGTGCAGGTGAGATACTGCACCGTGGGGAGCCACTTGGGGGGTGACCAGCAGCACTCAGGTCAGCTTTTCTTGCAAGATACAGGATTAAATCAATCGAGCTGCACAGTGTTTTGCTGTGATCCTGCAGCAGCCAGCGGGGAACAGGCCAGTGAGGTGGGGGGAAAAGCTGCATCACTTATTACAGCCCTCTGAATCATGCAGTAATTTTTACTTCACATCTTGAAGGCTCCACAGAGACCTTAGAGCACCTTCCAGTACCTAACAGGGCTAGAAGAGGGCTGGAGGGGGACTTCTGACAAGGGCATGGATGGACAGGACAAGGGGGAATGGCTTTACACTGAAGAGGAAGAGATTGAGATTGGATGTTAGGAAGAAATTCTTTACTGTGAGAGTGGTGAGGCACTGGCACAGGTTGCCCAGAGAAGTTGTGGCTCTTCCATCCCTGTGAGTATTCAAGGCCAGATTGGACAGGGTTTTGAGCAACCTGGTGTAGTGGAAGGTGCCCCTGCTCATGGCAGGAGGGTTGGAACAAGACGATCCTTGTGGTCCCTTCCAACCCAAACCATTCAGGGATTCTGTGCTGCTGGCTGCCCTTGCCTTGCTATTGCCCCGTGCAGGCTGCTGAGAGCAGCTGCTTCCCAGCTCCTTGCTGTGCCCAGTGCTGCCTTTGTTCACACAGGATGTGCCTGCCTGGCTGCTTAGGTACCTCCAGAAAGCACCATTCGATTATTTTTCCCCTTTCCCCATGTCTTGCTGCCAGGCAGGCTGTGTATGTTGGGAGTGGGTCCAGAGGGCTTCTTCTGGACCCGCACCAGTGTTGGAGCAGAGAATTAGCCCTGCACCTGTCACTTTTTTAATATAGGCTTTAAATCTGATTATAACTGCCTGTCTGGCTCTGCATTATGTGCTTCATGATTATTCAGCATTATGTAATCTTTGATAAAAGATGCTGCATCAGTAAAAGTGAATTAAACTATTGAGTGATAGGAGTTTATCGAATTCCTCAGAGTGATGTTGTCCTCTCTTTGGCACTTTAACCTCTCCTGTGGAAGGAGCGTGCCAGACGCTGCCCTTGCTAACAGCCAGGAAACCCTGCTGACTTGGGTGGAATTGCAGGAGTACAAATAAAGTTAGATTTCAGCTTAGAAAGACAGTTTTTTATAGTCTAAAGACTCAATATTTTACAGTCCCTTATCTGCATTATGTGCAAACGGCTAACAGAGTTACACAGACAGATGTCTGCAAGTCCTGCAGATGCTCAATAAAGTTTGGCTCTCAGAGGGCTGACAGGCAGAGCTGGCCAGGATCTCCTCACCCAAAAACCTCTTGAGTAGGTACTGAATTCCCACGAGATGAAAGGAAAAAAAAAATGTTTGATTCTAAGCTGAATATTTTGTCTCATTTTCCAAACACCTCCCTAAATATAAGTTCTTGCATTTTTCTCCATTTAGGACTTCCTTTTCTTCACACACAGCAGATGTCTGATGGCTGAATGGTCTAGAGATTTTGCTCTGAGTTTTCCTATTCCTTCATTTCCTTTTTCTATGCTACAGGGTTTTTTTTTTTTTCCATTTTGCTGTGATATTAGAAACATTTCTAGGGGGAAAAAAAAAAGCACAAACCTAAACTGTAACTCCTGACACCAGATGCTTTGAAAAGCTTTCAAGTTGTGCAGAACTGGATAAGCAAAGAAAGGAAAAAATAAACCTACATCATTTATTTTACTTCACCTAGTAGCTAAAAGGAAAAGGTGCTGGAAAGGGGAAAAACAACACTTCAGAAATGTGAAATTAAAAGAAAGGTTCTGAAAAATTAAAAAGATAAAGTTCCTCTTTGATGCTTAAAACAAATTTCAAAATTTCAGACTATTCTGTGCATGTTTTCTCCAGTTCTGCAGAGAAATGGGGTGCTGGGGGAGCAGCATCTGAGGGGGCTTTGCTCCCTCTTGCTGTAGCACAGGATGCAAGTGGTGGTTTGGGTACCACCAGCCAGGGCAGGATGGGATCCTTGGCTATGGGAGGATGCAGAGTGGGCATCAAGCCCCCAGAGCCCACCACCCTCTGCAGTCCCACATCCCAGAAGAGGTAGGGATGGAAGCAGGAGCTGGCCAGGCAGGAGATGACTACTGGCAAAGGGCTTTGCTGGTCCCATCCCCTGCTTGTCCTTTTCCCTCATCCCTGTACAAGGAACATGTAATAAAAACCCCCAGGCTTGCCAGCCTGCTGATACCATAGTTTTAAATATACATTTTTCAGATGCTGAGATTTACTTTTTGACAGGTACGAGAGAGACAGCTATAAATGCTGGGCTGGAAAGAAGTCATTTGCATTAGTGCTCAGACAAAGGGCTGCAGGCTGCACCACTTGCTTTTAATTTAAGGCTTTCCTTATCCTACAGTGTGGGCAGAAACTGTATCTCCATTCCATGCTGCCTGGACCCATCAATGAGGTGGGTGAGTAACAGGTCATGGTGCTGCCCTGTCACACCAGCTCCTCAGCCTCCTGTGACCCTCCCCAGGTCTCCAGCCTGATGCTGAGGGGCATCAAGCTGGCTCCAAGGGGGATGATGCGTATCCCCAATGGCAGATGAGTGGAGGAGAGCACTATGCATTTGGCTCCTGTCTTGCATAGAGACCTCTTGCAGGAGGTTTGGCTGAGGGAGACATGAGGACCACCGTGCCACCAGGTCCCTCCCTCCCAGCCAGACCACCAGACACTGATGCTAGGGGAATCATCAGGTGCATTGCAACAGGAGTGTTGTGCTTAGTATAAACTAATTA
The DNA here is from genome assembly GCF_000695815.1 of Acanthisitta chloris. Lineage (NCBI taxonomy): Eukaryota > Metazoa > Chordata > Aves > Passeriformes > Acanthisittidae > Acanthisitta > Acanthisitta chloris. The sequence goes on from NW_008678863.1 coordinate 38,030, forward strand.
TGTTGCAAGGAGCGGAGCAAAGCTTTTAGATTTCAGAGCCAACGTGTGGCATCTTTATTAATGTGCCTACTTGAGTTCCCTGGGACGCGATGTTTTCTCCTCACCCTGGCCATCCATCTGAACTGATAATAGGACTATTAATCCATTTTGTTGACAGCACGCACAGACCTCCAGTGAGGCAGGAGATGGGGAGGGGTGGGGCTGTAATCGATGCCTGTTTTGTTCCAAAGGGATCCCATCACAGCCTCTGGCAAACTGAGCATTAGCTGGGGGTGAAAGGATGGAGGGTTAACCAAGGTTACAGGTGATGTGCAGCTGGCCAGCTGTGGCCTGGCTTCTCCTTGGTCACCTGGAGAACATCATGCAGAAAGTCATTGAGATATGAGATGCTCTAGAGAAGCCAAACTTGCAGGAGCCTTGTGCTCCAGGGCATGCCACATAGTGCAGGGACATCAGCACCATGGACCCTCTCAGCAACCCTGTACTAGTCATTAACCCACCTCTAATCCCCCTCCACACACATATGGAGATGAAGTTTCTCTGATTTTGGGACCTTTTCAGCCCTGCCTGGCTACAAGGTGCCTGGCACAGCATCCATCATGTCAGTGATTTCCTTTACAGCAGCAGAAATACATATATGCAATAAATAAGAAAACACAGGTCTTTTATATATGTGATATATAAAGAAACATTTCAGTGGAAAAAGAGCTGGGAAATGAGGTGCATCCTTGCCCAGCTCTTGCTCCTCTGCACAGCCCCTGCCAGTGGCTGATCCCAGGCGCCTTTATATTCAGACTGATCCTGTCTGGTTTTAAATATCTCAAGCCACAGAACTTTCTCCCTCCAGGGAACCACGTCGCAGCCTCATAATTTTTGCTGTCAGCAGAGGGGATTTTTTCCCCTGTGACATTCAACCTAAATGCTCCATTTCTTCATTTCCTGTCATCCCTTCTGGTGATGCCCCTTGTACTCTATTAAATAATTCCTTCCCTCCCTCTCTATTTACTCCAACCAGATCTGTAAGGCTCTTAGTTTGTCTCCCCATGGACAGCTCTTAACCAAGCAATATATATATTTAAGCCTTTTAATCTTCCTTCAGAAATCAGTCTCTTCATGCCTTTGATCATTTGCGTGGCTTCCCTCTGAACTGCCGCCAACACGTCTGTGCCGAGGGAGCCCCAAGCTCCGGCCACACCTGAGCCTCCCTGTGCCCTCGGGTGTGTGGGGACCAAACACCAATGGCTGATCCATCCCTGTTGCCCTTATGCCCAGCAGCCTCCTGCATTCCCCTTGCTGACCCCCAGGCTCTCCACTGGGGGGTTGCTTGGATCAGCCCATCCTGCTGTCAGCTCCTTCTCCTTTGCCTCCCAGCTGCGCTCACTCACATCTGTCCAAGGCACAGCTCCTTTAGCTGCTTACTGCCCGTATTTCTAATCTCACTAGGCCCTTTTTGTGTTAATTTTCTATGCTTGCTGGAGCTCACAGCACCTCCCAGTATAGCATCATCTGCCAAATTCATTAATGTGTAGTTTACTCCCTCTTTCCAGGTCATTAATGAGGGTATTAAATGAGAGCAGCCCTAACCTAGATCCCTGCAGTACCCCATAAACACCTCCCCCTGCTTCTAATTACCCTTTGTTTATGATCCCTCAGCCAGGTTTTCAATCCACATGGCACAGTTCAAGTCATCAGAATTAATTTGTCCATGGAACACTTCAAAAAGGCTTTGCCCCCTCGCTTTGTCCTCACCTACCTCCTCCCCATGTCCCACCCCCACTCCCCCGAGGGTCACGGTGACCCATGGTGCTGCTTCCCGGGGAGGGGAAGGAGCACCTGGCAAGGGCTTCTCCCTTTGCCGGCTTGTGTTCCACTCCTCCAGGACACGGTAACAGGAGCAGAGAGTCCCTACGTCCCTCCCGTGTCACCCAGGGAGGAGGGGGGCACAGTATTCCTGCAGGGGCGGCATCCCATGGGATGGTGCCCATGGATGGATGGATGGTGTCCCTGGGGATGGAGTCCGTGGACTGATGCTGTCCTGGGGTGTGGTGTCCCTGGAGGGTTGGTGTCCGTGGACAGATGGTGTCCCTGGAGGGTTGGTGTCCATGGACTGATGTTGTCCTGGAGCACAGTCTCCCTGGAGGGTTGGTGCCCGTGGACTGATGTTGTCCTGGGGCATTGTGTCCCTGGAGGGTTGGTGTCCATGGACTGATGTTGTCCTGGGGCACAGTCTCCCTGGAGGGGGTGGTGTCCCTAGACGATTACTGTCACATGGGATGGTGACCGCGGATGAATGCTGTCCTGGGGCACGGCGCCCCTGGAAAGGTGGTGCCCCTGGACTGGTGTTGTCACAGGGGAATGGGGTGAAGGGCACGGTGTTTCTGGACGGGTA
>NW_008678864.1:0-10367 GCF_000695815.1 Acanthisitta chloris
GAGGTGCCTGACGGCGTTAGAAGGGACACGCGAGTACCCGGGATAGCCCCAGGGAAGAGGCAGCAGCGCGGAAGGACAACCCCAGGGAATCATAGAAGCATAGGATCAACCGGGTTGGAAGAGACCTCAAAGGTCATCGAGTCCAACTCTACCGTGGTTACTAGCCCATGGCACTAAGTGGCACATCCAGTCTCATCTTGAAAACCTCCAGGGATGGGGAATCCATCACTGCCCTGGGCAGCTCATTCCAATGCCTGATAACCCTTTCCATAAAAAATCTCTTCCTAATATCCAACCTAAACCTCACCTGACTGAGCTTGAGTCTGTGCCCTCTTGTCCTACTGCTGGTTGCCTAGGAGAAGAGACCAACCCCCACCTGACTACAACCTCCTTTCATATTGTGTCCCATAATAAGGATTGCAGTGGTGGTAATAGCTAAGGTGACCTACAGTTGAGGTCTGCCTTAGCTTAATTGCAGGAAAGCTGGAAAACAACTCAAGAAATTACTCTCTTTTCCTAATATCCAACCTAAACCTCCCCTGGCAGAGCTTGAGTCTGTGCCCTTTTGTCCTACTGCTGGTTGCCTGGGAGAACTGGGAGACACTAGGGAGTGTCTGTGATAGTCACCGTCACAGAATATTCAGAGTTGGAAGGCACCCGCAAGGATCATCGAGTCCAGCTCTTGTCCCTGCACAGGACAGCCCCAAGAATCACACCATGTGCCTGATAGCATTGTACAAAGGCTTCTCAAACTCTTGGTGCTGTGTCCACTGCCCTGGAGAGCTGTTCCAGTGCCCAAATACCCTCTGGGTGAGGAACCTGTTCCCACTATCTAACTCAGAGGTTGTTGGTGGCTGATACCAAACTAACCCAAGGCTTTCTGGAACAGCTGTCACCATGTGACTTTGGGGCTAGCTGAAAGCTGGGGGCCTGTACTGGTGAAAAAGTATCTCTTTGAATGATTGGCTTTCACAGTTACAACAAGAAGGCTCCCGCAGACAGTGAGACAGAATACTGGAGAAAATAATCTTGCATGTGAGCAATAGACAATTCTGTGTGGGGGTGCACAGAAAGTTCCACTTGAACTCAACACAGAACTCCTTTACTGCGTGAGTGACCATGCACTGGAACAGGTTGCCCAGAGAGGTTGTGTGTCTTCCTCACTGGAGATATTCAGGAACCGTCTGGATGCAATCCTGTGCCATATGCTCTAGGACAACCCTGCCTAAAAGCTGACCCATTCTGTGATTCTGTGATGCACCACTTAAACATTTTACCCTGAGAAGCTATTAACTTGGGACAGGCAAGTCTATGGTAAGTGGGACAGAGCTGGCCTGACCAACCCTCACTGCTGCTGTCATGTTTAACCCCAGCCAGCAACTACGTATCACTCACTCCCTCGTGGTGAGACAGGGAGGAGAACTGGAATAAGAAAAAACCTGTGGGTTGAGATAGAGCAGTTTAATAACTGAAATAAAGTAAAATCTACTATTACTACTAATAATAATTGTAATGAAACAAGAGATAACAGAGAGAGAGAAATAAAACTCAGGATAAAAAAAACACACCAGTTGCTTAGCACCTGCTGACCAGTGCCCAGCCTGTCCCCGAGCAGCAATTGGCCCCTCCCAGCTCCCCCCAGCTGATATACTGGGCATGATGTTCTACACTATGGAATATCCCTTTGGCCAGTTCAGGTCATTTGTCCTGGCTATGCTCCCTCATGGCTTCTTGTTCACTTGCCAGCTGGCAGAGCCTGGGAAACTGAAAAGTCCTTGATTTAGGGCAAACACTACTTAGGAACAACTAAAACATCAGTGTGTTATCAACATTATTCTCAAACTAGACAAAAAAACAGCTGCTAGGATGAAAGTTAACTCTATCCCAGCTGAAACCAGCACAGTACTGACACCTTATTCTATACCATTTACATCATGCCCAGCTCCCACACTTTCAAATACCCCATCACCTTTCCTGTCTTTTGATATATACACATAGATATCATTCCCTTAGTCTGTCAACCATCCCTATAAAATGTTAGTTGAAGTGAACTTAGTCCATGACCTTGGGCTCCATTTTTTATGACAGTCTTTCAGGGCAGGAAAGTATTGTTGGACCATTGCATGGTGAACCCAGTGAGTCCATCACCACCACACTTGTCCAGATTCATCAAAGTTCACTCTTTATTAATGTGTTGATCAAAAGGGAGTTGGTTTCAGATCCCCAAATCCAGAGCTGGTGGAGATGAGTGCTGCAAAGTGCCCAGTGCAGTGATGGACATATCACCACCATGTAAGTGATTAAACAGTGTTATATAGCAATTACATCAAACAGTTTAATTCATTGGCTATTCTCACCCCAAATCAAATCCCCTTGAGGCACACACCAGACTTCCCCCATCCTTCTGCATTGCCCATCAGGTGCACCCAGGTCCTTGAGTAAATGCAATCCCATGGATTGGTTTGCCTTTGGCTAAGGCAGAAATGACCCAGACTGTTTTCTCCAGCATATTTTTTATGTGCATTACAGGAACTTTGTCTCATTCTACAGTATGCAAAAGTTTTCATTGAGCAGTGCCAGTCTGTCTGACAGATTCCCTAGTATTGACTAACCAGGTGGGTTTTGCTAAATGTTTGAAGATCCCACCACCCGTTGCTCTCAGGGTAGTCTTTAACAGTCCATTGCAGTCTTCAGTTTTCCTGGTGTGCAATAGGGGTCGTGATATATCCACTCAATGCCATGCTTTTTGGACCAGGTGTCTATGAGTTTGTCTGGAAATAGATCCCCTTGTATGACTTAGCTGTTTCTGTGGTTCCATGTCACCACAAGACTTGCTTTCCAAGGCCCTATCCTGGGCTTTGTTCTGGGTGGTGCGCGGAGTCTGGAATATGTTTCCAGTCCTCCAGCAAGCACATGACAGGTTTGTGGGAATGCAGTATAGCCAATCTGCTAGGCCTCTAACTTCAGCCACCCTTCACACCAGAGAGTCTTTAACCACTTGACTTGCTTAATTGCAGCATTCCCATTCATGGATAACCTGTGCAATAGGGTCCACATTCAAATCCACCCCACGATCACGAGCCCATCTACATGTTGCATCTCTTCCTCGATGGCCTGAGGTGTTATGGGCACACCAAGCTATAAATAATTCACCTGTATGTTGCCAATCCTGATCCGCCTGAGCCACCTGTTGGTTGTTTTGATGTTCTGCAATGGCCTGACATGTGCTTCTACGTGATGTACCTTCACAACCAGGTTCTCCACCCAGGCGGCAATACCTTGCCACAGTGCAGCAGCCCAGACGGGTTTAACTCTGTGCTGTCAGTTACTCTGCTGCCATCACTGCAACCACCCTCACAGGGCATTTGCCACCATCCACGAGTCAGTATAGAGGTAAAGTACTGGCCATTTTTCAATATCTAAAGCCAGCTGGATGGCTTTCATCTCTGCAAACTGACCAGACTCACCTTCTCCTTCAGAAGTTTCTGCAACTTGTCGTAGGGAACTCCATACAGTGGATTTCACCTCCGATGCTTTCCTACAATACGTCAGGGCCCATCAGTAAACAGGGCATACTGCTTCTCACTCTCTGATACTTTATTATGCAGCTGGGGCCTCTGGTTATATTCTGAAATCTTTGCCTCCTGGCTAGTCCATTATCACTTTCAAGATTCCTGGACAACTGGGGTTTCCTATTTGAGCTTGTTGTGTGACGAGTAGTGACCCACTTATTCCCTGTAGCATCAGCTGTGTAATGTGTACAGAAGACCTTCCCTTCGAACAGCCAGTCCAGCAGAGGTAGCCAGGGTGCCAGGAGGAGTTGTGCTTCAGTACCAATCACTTCCAAAGCAGCTCAAACCCCTTCATAAGCTTCCAGTATCTCTTTTTCAATTGGAATACAGTGGGCTCCAAAAGCCAAGGGGTTGACCTCAAGTCTCCCATGGTACCTTCTACCAGAAGTTCCAGGTAGGGTCAGTCTCCCTGGCTACAGTGTAGAGCACATTTTTTACATCTTGCCCTGCCTGGGCTGGCCCAAGGGCTACTGCATGAACTGTCTCCTGTTTAATTTGTTCAAAGGCTTGTCGTTGCTCCAGGTTCCATTCAATACCACTCTTCTGCTGGCCACTTGATAGAGAGGGCTTGCAATCACACTGTAATTTGGAAGGTGCATTCTCCCAAACCCCGCATCACCTAAGAAAGCTTGTGCTTCTTTCTTAATAGCTGGTGGAGGCATAGCTGTTATTTTGTTAATCACCCCCATTGGGACCTAATGATGTCCATCTTGTCTGGGTGACATGTAACACCCTCCTTGAAGGGTTACTTTTCCTTCATGCTTGACAGGATTCACCTCCAGAGGCCAAGGACTTATATCCCTTTTGCAATAATCTTGTCAATGCCCCTTTCCCTAGAAAGTGACCCCTAGAAAGTGACCCCACATGCTTGGCTTCCCTACCCTCTAATTCCAGGCTACTAGCCCTGTTATCCCAGCACTGCAGCACCAAGTGATAATGTGCTCACCTGGACAATGGCTGAAATCTTTTCATGTAATCCGGAGCTCCCTCAGGGATAGGCAGAAAGTGGTGGCTACCTCTTGTTCTGCTTCTTCTGCTTGTTCTTGTGATGGCTCTCCTTCATCCCCCTTTACTAAATGAGCTGACTTTCATGTCCATTTCTTCTTGTGTATAGGGGTGACTGATACTAGCATGAGTTGGTTCTCCAGTTCAGATACAGTGCTGTCACCGGGGTTGGAGTAGCTGCAGTGCCTAATGCTTTGCCATCAGATCCAGACACTCTCTTATCCCCTTAGGAGTACTGAATAGTGTTGAACAGGGTTCAGTAGGCAGGGCCAGACCACAACACTTTGCAGTGATTTGTGCCTCTGGAATTAACAGGGTGACAGCATACTCTTCCCAAATATTTATTCTTGCGCTTGTTTAGGGATGATGTTCCAAAACACTGCAGGTACCCACTGTCCTAGGTACTTGCCATATACTATCCCACACACTCTGTCACTTGTAACTATCCAAGCTCAGAGAGTTCTCTTGGTAGTATTCTTAAATACTTGTTAACCTTAAATGAGAACACATTCAGCACTCCTGGAAATAGGATCATGCTGGTTTAAACATCCCAAGGACATTCAAAATTTTCAGAATTCTCAAATGCTACTGTAATTAGCTTGGCAGGAAGGGGAAGATGTGGGAGAATGTCTCCTCCGTAGGTTGACTCTCCGAGGAGGAAAGACAAAAGGTGTGATTATTGGTAGTTCCCAACAGATGGCTCCCGAAGAGCAGAGGTGAGCAATGCCGAGTACACACAGATTAGTTTTACACCCAGTAATTCTATCATATCACTAGCCAGTATTTATAAAGTACAATAAAGTGATAACCTTAGCCCCGGCCTCAGAGGTGATAAACCCAAGACAGGGAACACATGCTGCAAGTAAGGTGTTACATAATACAACCCTGAGAACAAGCACAATGACTCAGAGAGCAAAGAAATCAATGTTGTGACCAGCAATTGTTAAACCAATACAAGTAATGGTTATAACAAACTTGTTTTAACATGCTCTGGTCAGATCTGTTGTTATCTCCACCCTCCATGCCCCACATTGGGCACCAAAAATGATGTTGCTTAACACCAGCCAGGAGCTAAAAACCACAGAGCCACTTGCTTGCTGCCTCACCCACTGCAGTGGCATAGGGAGGAGAACTGGAAAAAGGTAAAATCCATGGGCTGAGATAAGAACATTTTAATAATTGGAATAAAGTAAAATATAATACTAATGCAACTAATAATAATTGTAATGAAAACTGAGATAACAAAAAGAAAGAGGAGATAACAAAAAGAGAGAGGAAATAAAACTCAAGCCAAAACCCCCACCCAAACCAACAGGCAGGCACAGTACAGTTGCTCACTGCCTGGTGACTGATGCCCAGCCTGTCTCTGAGCAGCCATTGGTGGCTCCTGGCCAACTTCCCCCAGTTTATATACTGGGCATGACGTTCTATGGTATGGAATATCCCTTTGGCCAGCTTGGGTCAGCTGTCCTGGCTATGCTCCCTCCCAGTTTCTTGTGCACCTGCTTACTGGAAGAGAATGGGAAGCTGAAAAATTCTTCGCTTAGGGTAAGCACTACTTAGCAACAACCAAACCATCATTCTCATACTAAATTCGAAACACAGCACTGTACCAGCAATGAGGAAAAAAATTAACTCTGTTCCAGCCAAAACCAGGATAGCTGTTCTGTTTTACTTTTCAAACAAATGTCTGGAAGGTGCTTTGGTAAAGTCTTACTGGTTTATCAGTGTGATTGGCCTTGTTTCTTGTAGAGAAATTCTCCCTCTCCATTCCCTGACAGCAGATCAGGGTCTACCCCTCATGTATTCACTTTCCTTTCTTCAGCCTCAACATCATCTTCTGCTAATTTTCAAGTCTACAAACTGGACCACAGCTGCTGCTTGCTGAACAGACTGCATGTGCCTGCCTTGCTGCCCTCAGACCCCAGCTTTGCTTATCCTTCTCCATGTAGCCACAGAAATTATCAGTGACAGCCCAGCTGTACCAGCAGGCTGTGGCTGTAGTTCTGTGCCTGTACCTCTGTAATACGCACTTGCTACTAGGAAATCTGCTAAAGCATTCTATTGTTCCAGATCAGCTGGAAAAAAACACCCAAATGAAAATGTGAAATATTGTTAAAAAAATACATTGTTTTTATCCTCAGTCCAAGTGTCTCTAAGGCCTGAGACTCCTGCTCCAAGAGAAAGCTGCTCTTCATGTAAAATATGGCAAGGAGATCTTAGCTGGTGGAGCTGTGCCATAGTAAGGTAGGAGACAGAGTTCTGTGCTAATTCAACAGCGGTCAAATTCCTTCTCAGTCACATATCTGAACACCAGTTCAAGTCTGGATACATCCAGAAGAACCTTACAGCTGCTGTATATTTTAACTCAAAGGAGTAACTTTGTGCTATTTGTAAAAGTTAGGTTAACAATTTGAGGACAACTTTGACTGGACACACCCTCCTCCCTAGCATACTGTATATTAATGGTTATGCCTACAGAATTCTATGAAATGGAATGGAGACTTGGGTGTCTTGTATTTTCCTTTCTCATTCTTACGTGGAAACAGTAATGCAGACAGGATGACTGCAGAGTGACAATTTATTCCTTCTACCCTTGATAATGATGTTTCAGGAACACCTTGAATTTACCTGCCAGAGACCTTGTGTCCAATCCATGGTGTGTTGTACTTTTATCACCAAATTCATCAGAGATCTGCATGAACATTTGTGTCCTTGCTTTGCTCATATTTGCAAAGAAACTGTAATCCAGGCTGAGCTAAGGAAACTAGTACTGAGAAACACGGAGCAGCTCAGAAGAAATGCGAAAGGTAAGGCCATCTTTGTTCAGTTTTGTGGAATCCTCCTAGTCTTATCCGTGCATGGGACTATCATGTAAACCACTGGATTACATTCATGAGAAGTCCAGGAACGTACAGAGGCCCAGGTTGAAAAAGACTCTTCTTTGATTAAATGTGCAGGGACTTTGATCAAACATTCCTACTGGGTCATGTACCACCACTTTTCCCACCGGACAGCACACCAGCAAACACTAACAGGATACAAGTTTCTACACTCTCAGCCAGTAGCACACTTGATTTTGCATATCTTTACCTCTGTTCCTGTTTTCTTCTCTCTCTCATTTCCTTTCTGGTATTTAGGTTAATGCCCTATTCACCTGCTTCTCACTTCTGCCATGCTTCATGTCTGTTTTCTGCTGTCACTTAGAAGACCTAGACCTCTTTTGCTACTCACTCTCCCTTCTGTTTCAAGTCCCGTTCTTGTCTTACTCCTTAATTTTTCATTTTATCAAGCATCTCTACCCTTTTACTCCAGGGTATTGCCCCATAAACTCTGGGACATAAACAGGTGTGAGCCTGAACAGGAACAGTCCTGTAAATTTACTCTGGGGTACAGCTGTCACTTAATTCAAAACATTACCTTGATAAAGCAAAGGCATAGCATTGGTCTTGTGTTCACACATCGAGTCAGCATGAACTAGTTGCTGGAACATCCACCAGCTGTTGGGATGGCTTTTGAAGTCCACTCTGAACTCCTCGCTACTGACCACACTGCCATTGACACCTGGCCCCCGTTAAAGTGAGCTCTGCTTTGCTGACTTGTACAACAGTGACAGGAAGTCACCACTACCAGGGCATACTTCCATAGAAGTTATTTTGTACTGCAGAATGTTTACTTAGTGGGTGCTAGAATTGGGCTTCAAGGTTCAACTGATAAAACTCAGGAAAAATAGGTGCATGGAACTCTGGATTTAACGCAGCTGTGTTTACACTCACAGAAGAAAAACTAGTGTCACAGGGATTGTGAGCCATTGATGTCAAAACACTTGAGATGAAACTTCCTCCAACACCAGTTGGCCTTTGTGTGCAATACACTGCCTGGGAAGTCAAATCTCCCTTCCAAATGCTCCTTTGTGACCTTTCTCTGCATGAGAGAAAAGGTCACTGCTCTTGTCCACATTTCAAGACCACATTACATTGCCTTTCATCCAGAAGATTTATCAGGTAAAAAACCCCTATGTTTAAACTGTGAGACTGAAGAACAAAGATGAAAAGAAAGGCAGCTTTCACAAACTGTAGGGAAGAGTGTCCAATGCACAGCATTCCTGATGACTGCAAGCCCACACATTTCCAGATCCTCTTCATAAAACAGCTCATCTCTAGCACCTTCACTCATACCTTTGGCCATCTCTTCTCTCCTTTCCCTATTGTGCAGTGTCCCCACCATAACAGTTTCAGGTATCACCTTTCGCTTCCCTGTCTTTGTTGGCCTGTAGGATGAGTGAGAATGCGTTGGGATTTCAGATACACACTGATTGCACCTGTGGTATGTGTGTGGGCTGACAAGTCAGATAATGCCAATGCACTCTCAGTGGATCAAATAATGACTAGCATGCTCTGTCACTCTCTCTGTCTTCTGTATCTACAGCTCTGATTCACACAGCACTAACAGACACTTACTTTCTTTGAGACTGAGGTGCTTTGGCAGATTTGTTTACAATCAGGAAGCAGCTTCTGGATTTGACATTATAAAACCTGACTAAAGCTATCAATAGGTGTGATTGATACCATTAGAAAAGGGGTCACTCATAGTTATTACTGGACAGCTACTGGCGTCTTTTTCAATTTTGGATTATCAACATCCTTTACTATTTATGAACAGGAAGAATTTAATACTATCCTTCGTTGTCCCTCTGATCTCATTTCTGACAGTTTCACTGTTTTGCTTCATTAATTCTTTACACTTTTAAACAGAGGTTTTCTCCTCTCTGGTTCTTTTAACAGAGGTAATGTCTCCACAAAAGATAAATTTTGCCATTTTCTTGAAGCACTTTCTTAGTGCTTGACAGCAGATTTCTCATGTATGCAGCCATGTGAGATCTGGCTGGTATACTCCAGCTCCTGACAGGCATTTCTGCAGGTTCACTCTAGAGCCAGGTGGACTCAGCAGGGCAGCCCCATATCATCCCTACTGCTCCCCTACTGCTTTTCTTGCCACTGTCAGTGAAATAGCTTTGCTATTTGATCAAATAATTTAAAGTAATTGGCCTTTTTGGCACATGGTGGCAGTTAGGATGCAAAGTTTTGCATGGAGAAACAAATGTTATGTTCTAGGATCACGAACTTTGGTTAATCCATATGGTGATATAATTTGTACTGCATGTGAAAACACCTTTGATTTTCAGGCATTTCTTTTCAAATATTGTGACATTTACTAACATCAGATTACCCTTTCAGGCCACTGCATGTGGGCATGCACACCTGAAGGGTTGTTTTTTTTGCACTCTCTTAAGAGTTCGAATGTTGTGAATTCACATTTTTTTACCCCTGCATTTAACAGCTAAAGGAGTTTGCAAAGGACAGCTGTCAGTTTGGAAGACATCAGTTTTCAACAAAAAGATTTAGAGAAAAAGAAGGTTTGATGCCATTGAGATGGCTAATGTTAAGAGAACAAAAACATGCTGCCAATTCACTTTTCTGAGCAATTGGGTTTTAGAAGGAGGAATCTAAAGTTATGACTTCTGAGATTCTAAGAACTCCTGCTGAGCACCACATGACTTTCACTGTAGAGAAGTACTAAATATCACAGAACCATAGAATCACAGAACGGTTTGGGTCAGAAGAGACCTTAAAGATCATCCCGTTCCAAGCCTCTGCCACGGGCAGGGACACTTGCAGTAGGTATATTTTTGAGAGGAAGTGACACTCAGCTGCTGGTGAGTCCCAGCCATGCACACACCGTGATGCCCACGGCTCTCAGAGCAATCCTGCAGCTTCCAAACCCCCAGGC
>NW_008678865.1:0-2075 GCF_000695815.1 Acanthisitta chloris
GAACCTACCTCCCATCCACAGATACAGATTTAAAAAAAAGGTTTAAAACAAGGCTTAAAAACAATCTAAACCAAAGGTATCAAAAGAGGAGTCTAAAAAAGGGATTTACAGGTGTTAAATGGTCTTAACCAGTACCACTGACATTATTTCACAGCCAGTGGTTTTGACCAGAAACACAAGACACAATCCCCCAAGCCAAAATCACAGGGATCAGAATGACATTTATTAATTCCCAGGAAAACATTTGGTCTGTAGAGATTGCTCCATTATATAAAATGATTTTTGGTTAATGAGCATCATTCTTTCAGCCCTGTGGATTGTGTGTTTCCTCATGTTCCACGGGAGCTTTAACACATTATCCCCAGAAACTGGCTGCATCCAAGCTGGACTTAATGTTGTGCATATTTTCCCTACGTTGCTTGGTGTAAATATTAGCCTCTCCTTTTTGCAGCCTTTGCTTCAGAGCAGACTTTTGCTGTTTGGTCAGCTGACGTTTGATCTTCTGTTTCACCACTTCCTAAAACCAAATCAACAAACAGCTCAGCATCAGAACCTTCTGAAGATCATTCAGCACCAAGACATGACACAACAACAGTATGTTTCCAGCGCCTGGTCTCAACCAGAAGACCTCTGTACACCAAGAGGTTATTGATTACACCACAGCTGACGAGGTCTGTGCTGTGGTGTGTTGCACGAAGCTGTTCAGGGTTGTCTTCAGGCCTGTGTTGTGCCTGGTCAAATTCAAACTGCCAAAGAGATCACTACTGAAGGTGAGTTCATGGAAATCTTTCAGAAAAGGGTGTGAAGAAATCTCTTAAGAAGGCAGCTGAGAAAGGCCAAGTTAAATCTTGACTCAAGCATGCAGGTTTCAAAAAAAACGAACTGTGGCTAGAAACAGAAATGAGTGAACTGATGCTGTTAGTGCATTAACATAAATTAGGCTGTTACTGGGGAAATGAGAGTTGTTAATGCTGATGGGGAGCTTGGTGAGAGGGCAAAGAGTAATACATGAGGGAGAGTGCTGGAAATCATTGCCGCAGTGTCCATCCTGTTTTTCTGCGGGCATGGAAATGCAAACCAGAGAGGTACATGGTAATAGTCTTTTCAAAGATTATTCATGCCAGAGAGCAATTTTACGAGTAGGTGCTGAGAGCTATATGCAATTTAGTGTGGTCTGAAAGTAATCTACACAGAAACACAAGAACAACGAGACTTACTGCAGGAATGGTCGAACAGCTCCCAAAGCTTCTGACTGATGTGATGCTTCTAGTCCGTGTCCTGTGCTCAGCAATAGGAACAATACACTCATTGTTGCTGAAACACATAAATCAATGTATTATTCCACCAGCTAGATAAACATCCTTTGCCTTTATGAGCCTCTGGGCCTTAACTGGGTTTAAGCCTCAGCTTTCTGGGATATAACCTGAAAACTCACAACAGAACATGCAAGTGCTACAAAGAGTTTATATTTTAACTATTATCACTAGTTGTCCAAAACATGCGTTTTGACAAAAGGAAGGATTGGTGGCACAACAGTCCCATGTATACCAAGCACAGGAAGAGAAGCCTCAGGGCACTAAAAAACCCTCTCCAGATTCTGCACAATGTTTTGACAAGTCATTTAGTTGAAAAGCAAAAGCAGATGAGGAGGAGGAGAAGGAGGAGAAGTATCGGCTTGGTCTATGCATCCAGGGACAGGGTGGGCTGGCACTCAAGGGTTAGAACTGCACACACAGGGGCTGGTCAGGAATCTCTCACTACGTCAGAATAGGAATTAAAAGCTGGAACAACACACAGTGCAATACATTTGAGTAACACATTCCAAGGAGCTTGTTCTTGCTACCGTCAGCTGAGTAAGCAGCAGAACAATTTGGCTTTGACACAGAGCATTTGAATTAACAACCTAGCCATGAAAGTTATTTAGAAGTAGTACTTTCAACATCAAGAACTCATTCACTACCAATACTAGCTGAAATACAGAAAAAGGAGAAAAAATCCACCACAGAAAATAGGTTTGTCTATGAATGAAGTGCAAGACCTATTTTCTCATTAGATTCTACTGCACAGCTGGGCAA
>NW_008678866.1:0-13606 GCF_000695815.1 Acanthisitta chloris
GAAGAATCAAATGTAAAAGTGTACAGTTCTCTCTGCTCTTTCTGTCAGCACCCCAAAATCCATCCTTTTACATGCAGACATATGGTTAGGTGAGAATAATTTCATCCCAGTTTCCCGCATGCATGATTTTGATAATGATGAATTGCTGGGCCTGGTTCTATGACTTGTAAAGCCTCAAACCACAGAAGCAGGAGACATCATGGCATTCAGTTAGTTTTCCGGGTGCCTTTATAGCACCAGTCAAAAGTTACTGATTCTGTTTTGTTCTTTTCCTCCCTGCTGGGAAGCAAGGCAAGATCAGACCCAGCCTATGGGTGTACAGAGATGTTTTTCCAGAAACTTTCTGAGATCTGTGCATAGAAATGCCCATAAATATTACTTTCTACCACAAGAAATTACATGACATCACAGACTGAAAACATGATTGGGAAGCAGTGGGTGAGTTGGCAGTGCTGGAAGAGGAGAGCACTGCACAGTGGACAGTGGTTCTTCTGAAACTCACATGCCTGTGTGTCCATCATAACTGTGCACACTTGCCCACAACACAGAAAAACTACATAGCTTGGCTGATGTCCTCCCAATGGAAAACTCAGAGACAACTCATCTTTTTTCCTTTTCTAAGCTGAGTCTCTCAGAAGTCTTTTCTCTTGTATGTTGAAGAGAATCTTAGAAAAATGGAAAAGCTTAGATCTCTTGTATGCTGAATAGAATCTTAGAAAAATGGAAAAGCTTAGTACCTTTGTATCACCTTTTATTCCAACTGTACATATCTAGCAAGGCTTTCTTATTGATTCTCTACTATTAGCACAGATCTGTAGTGATTGATCAGTCAGCCTTGTTTGTTTAATTGGATTAGGAAATTCTGTAATGAAAGTCACCCATTATATATTGTGTGTTATTTTCAAAATGCAAAAATAATACAGTTAGTGAAGCCATTATTGTTTTTTCCAATAAAAATACTTGTAATACATTGCTGTCACTTAGTCTTCTGATTGAATATGTTGATTAGTTGAGCTGTATAGTGTTTAATTCCAGTTCATGAGGTTGTCTGTGTATATAAATACATTGCTAGATTGAATCACAGGTTTCTAATGGTTTAATTACCCTTTTTTAATCCAGAAAATGCCATTTTCAGTGCTTATTTTAAAGTAATAAACTACAGTTCAGCAGAAAACTTCTTTATGAGTGAAACAGTAGGCATGCCAGACAACTGAATATGTTTACTTGGTGGTTTGCAGGATTCTGTGTTTCCTTACCCTTACATCATAACTGTGCTTGTGAACACACAGAAAGTTCCATGTTTGACTAGTGAATTCTTTTCAGGGATTTTTTTGCTTCAAAATAGATTTGGAAAGTTTACACACATGCGCACACACACACACACACATATATATATAGCACATGAGTAAGAGTTCAGATTGTTTTGTTTTTCTTTAAAATAGCATAAAGATTACATTTGCATAAAGATCAGTCATGGAGAAGAGCATTTTTTTTCTTTTACTCATAATGGGTGACTACTGAAATGTTCTGCAGAGGAAGAATGTCTGGTTTGGGAAGTGTTTTGAATGCTGAAAAGTTGACTGCTTTCAAAACCAGTTCTGATTATTAATGTAGCACAAGAAACTTTTTGACATAAATAGTCAGATTATTAAAGAAAACAAAACCAAGTATCCTTTTTATTTCCCCTGTGCAGTTCTAAGTGATCTGGATGACCAGCTGGCCCAGGAGCAAGCCAAAGATCCATCGGACAGGACAGTTTCTACTAGCAGTGCATCAAATGTCCAATGCAGTAGTGCATTCCCTACTGCAAAGAGGCAGACTGCTAGTAGGGGGCAACAGAGAAATGACTGGAGTGACATGCGTCGCACATTTTTCCCAGATGGACTGAGAACACTAAGAGCCAAAGAGGAGCACAAGGTTTTCATCAGACCAAGGAAATTACACAGTGCATATATAAACTGGCACCAGACAGCCTTTCAAGAAGGTTGCAGTTATGGTGATCCAGTCGATGGAAACCCTCGGCTGCGCAGCAGAAGGATGTCTTCCGCTTCTTTTGGACGGTCTTCAGAAGGGAGCCTGTATCCTCCTTCCATAACACACAACAGTGGATTTAGGCACAAGAGTTGTATGAACAGGGATACAGCTGGCAGAAGTTACTCTGTATGTTCCCTTCGGAGGTGTCCATCATTGGTATCTTCTGACCAGCTATCGGGTTCTAGTTTACAACATCCATTGGCAAGAGAGAGCAAGAATGGTTTTGTACCAAGATTTGGCCGACAGAACCCAAAGAGAATTCCTCTGTCTTCTATTGTATGGAACAACACACCAGAGTCTCCTGGA
This sequence comes from Acanthisitta chloris, assembly GCF_000695815.1. Lineage (NCBI taxonomy): Eukaryota > Metazoa > Chordata > Aves > Passeriformes > Acanthisittidae > Acanthisitta > Acanthisitta chloris. Next base: position 2,341 of record NW_008678866.1, read on the forward strand.
CAAACATCAACTCCAGAAAAAGTGTTTAGAACCAAATCACTGATGGAGTTTCATGCTACAGACCATGCTAGATATCCCAACTCTTTGCAAGAAACCAAGAAATACACATATTACCACTCAAAACACCACTACAGAAGATCTATTTCAAGCAGCAGTTGTTTTAGTAGAGTTAGTAGCCCTGACAAAGCTACTTCTCCATTGCCCTTTGATAACTGGGAAAATTATCCATTATACAAATCAGAAAATAATCTCTCTAGATCCTATTATAGAGATACCTCTTCTCATGACAAGTTGTATGCAAACCAAAAAAATTATTCTTATGGAAGAAAAAACAGCTGTCCTTCTTGGGCTGATATCCCTCAGTGTTACAGTGATGAAACATTTATTTCCCCTGATGCCAGCTTTGAAGCAATTATGGCTAATTTAAATGACCAGCAGTGGGCACATACAAAGAATGCCAAGTTAGGTTCACAGCACCCGCAGAATGATTTTCATGTGTGTTCTCCAGAAAACACAAGTATCAAAAGGATAACAAGAAGTGCAAACAGAACTTTTTCAGAAAACACCGAGGGCTGTCAGCCTTGGCTAAGTAGTAACTCTTCGGTTTCTTCATCTAGTATCAGAACTGATGAGTCAGTCTTTCCTAATTCAAAGGACCAAACGAAACCTACAAGACTGAACAGGATTTCGGTCGTTGTTACCCAAAGAAGTACTAAGGCAGGCTTTACACAAGTAGAAAAGGCTGAAGGTATGAAACAGTCAGATGAAGACATGCTGTTACAGTCAGTTCCTCAACAAGCAGACACAAGCTACATCAATACCTCTACCAGCCCTGCTTCTGCCATGTGGCAAAGAGATGTATCTCTCTTTAGCACAGTGACATCAAAGAGACAAGCCCAAGCCACTGCCAGAGGAGATACTGCAAAGATGTATACATCAATTGGTGATAAAAGAAATGTACAAATGAAGGAAAATGATTGCACACCCAACAGTGCATTCAGTCAGCCTCCTTGTATTTTTTCAGATGATGAGAGCAGGAAGGAACCTTTCCTTCCAGGTCAGAAACAATGGGAACACAATCTGCATTATGTAGCACAAAGAGAGAGCATTGAACAGGATAATCAGAGTTCAGAAGCCATTAACCAAGTTACTCCAAAAAGACAGTCCTTGCTGCTGAATGTTTCTTCTGCTCCATCCACTGAAGAATTAGCAAATTGTCAAGGCATGTGGTCCTGTCCTCCTGAATGTTCATCTAGCTCCTCACGAAGCTCTCCACAAGCACTTTCTCATAAAGACAATTCTAAATGCTTAGGAACACTAACTAGCACAGTTTCTGAAGCAGAAGGTGGAGAAACAGCTCAAGTGAGCAGAATAGATGTTACCAAACAGATTTCACAGAAAACACTGCAAAATGCAAGCACTTTAGTTACTAAGGACTGTAATGGACAAATCTCTACTAGCTCTCCACAAAATGGAAATTCTGGAAGTATTTATATGTGTAGCTTTGATGGAGACCCCAAGATGTCTGAAAACAGTTTAAGTTATTTTTGCCTTGAAAAAGGAAGTGAAAAAATAGGGAGTAATTTGCCTTATATTGAAAGGCTTCACAAGCAAGACAGCTTGCTGAGACATACCAGTAGCTGCAGCCTTACTGGCTCCCCTAGTAGAAACAGCTCCAAATCTCCTGACCCCCTTGTTATTTATTACACTTTGCCTAGAAAATCAGCCAGCATTGCTGGTAGTATTATGTCAGATATGCCCATCTCTTTGCCTAGAGAAAGCAGAACAACATATGAGTGTTTAAGGTCTGAAACTCCACATAGAGCCAATGCCTTTTGTTTTAATCAAAGAGATGTGTCTTGTTTAGACTCAAAATGTTCCTTTCTAACATCAGCATCATTAAATGCTGGTACAAGTAGCAAAGGAAAAGATTACCCCAGCCCTTTAACCAAAAGTCTTAGTGATTCAGTAAGTAGTAGTACATCAGTTGATCAGACAGATGGATGGAAATGTCTAAGCAGAAGAGAATCCTCTGTGTTTTCAGATTGTAAGGAGGGGGGAAATTTTCTACAGAAATATAAAACCACAAGCACATTTACAGTTTGTGTTGATGAAGATCATGTCAAGTATCATGAACTAGTTTCAATTTATTACACACTACCAAGGAGGCATTCAAAAACATTTTGTAGCCTCTTTAGAGATAATCCAGAGGATGCAGATTCACCTTGTCCCAAAGAAAATGCTCCGTCACCAAGAATACAAAGCAAGAAAAATGAAGGTCATGTGAGTTTATCAAATGTTTTTTTCCCCATTACTTCAGAAAAAGAGGTGCCTTCATATTCTTCTGAACAAGTATCTTCAGCTTTGGTCACACCTCAGAACTTAGGAACTGCTGTTGATAGTGAAGAGAAGTTCCATTTACGCCCTAGCTCTGAGAAGTCAGTGAGTATGGTACATACCAGGAAAGATAATTCGGCAGATCTTTCATTAGCAGAAAATGTGCTTTCTGACATGGTGACAAAAGAAATTTCTTTTGGTGGTCCACAATTCACTGCAATAGTGGGTAAGTCAGGTAAGGCCATTTCTGATGCCTCAAGCAGCCAAAATGCAGAAATATGCCTGAAAGAAAAGAAGGAGGTTTTACAAAGAGCCACACCACTAACTTCCACGTTATCGACCCCTCCCAAACCAGGCAGACGTTTAGAGAATCCCTTGTACTCTACTTCAACAAATGAAAATATTATACAGAAGGGAAACTCTGAAAGCTGCTGTCAGGCCCCTAAAGTGAACACCAGTAAAAATCTGAACACTTTACACCTCCGCTCAGGAGGGAAGCGTTCCCTTGGAAGGAGTGGTAACACAGAGCATGCTGATGTGCCACTTCCTCCTATGGAAGGCATGTACAGGGATAGTACTGAAGTCAAACAGAGAGTAAATTTCCTACACCAAACCACCCCTCTCTATAATAATAAGTGCAGTGGACTGCAATTAAGGGCTGACAGTTCAAGAAAAAATGCAAATTATTTGAACTCCTGTGGCAGAGTGCTTTCAGAGTCCCAGCGCAAAGCATCTGAGGTAATCACAGCTTCCAGTGCTGATCCATTACTTCAGCTAGACAAAGTGGTTAACACAGATGCAGAGGAAGTAAACAATTCAAAAATTAAAAAAGAGCAAAACTCACAGAGTGCTCAGATGGGTAAAGTTTATAGGGGTTTGCGGGAATCAGAGAGGCACAGTGAAGGCAGCCTGAACATTAAAGATAAAGTCCTCAGGGTTACAGAAGGTCAGAAGATAACACAGAGTACAGAAGATGAGAACAAGCTTCCCTCTGACTGCACAAGAGACAAAGTCAAAGATATAGAAAAAAGGAAAAACAGACCTTCAATTAAAAATAAACTGGCAGCCGTTTACAAAACAAGTCGAAAGTTTTCGAGTAAAAATTTACCCCCCAAACCGCACATAAGCAACATTTTTTCACAGAATGATGGAAGTGCTGCTTCTTTTGAGGTCAACATGTCCCTTGACTCATTGATTTCAACAGATTCTCATCAGCCATTCCTGCAGTTGGACAATGAAAATCAGAATCACAGTCTGGACCCTGATAAGAAAGCACCAAGACCAAGAACAGCTGAGAATATGAAGACTGAAAATCAGAACAATCCTTCTTTGCTGGTTAATAACGCCAATCGGTGGTCTTTTGGAAGCTCATACACCCAGAAGGAAGCCATCGGTCCCAAAAAAACTACCGTGAAAGTGGAAAACAAGCCAAGACTCACAACTCCATTTCCAGATAAAGCAGTAACCACAAGCAATAAGAATTCTCAAACACTCAATCTCAGGTTAGAAAGCAAAAGCCAACCCCTCTCTCCCAGTGCTACTACATCAGACTCACTGGATGAGAAAAGAAGAGCTAGCAGTCATGCCTGCACTCCTCCCTTGCCACTTTTAACTGACAAAAACTCAAACACGTACGTAAATAGCTGTTTGCAGGCAGACACATGTCCAGAACAAAACCTGACTACCCAGACAGTGCTTGGTCAGTGTCAAAATACCTCTCAGTCTGCGAGCTTAAAAAATGCTAACCTCAATAGCTATCAGTTGCGCAAGAGTCATGCGAAAAGTCAGCGCGAGCGTCACCTTTCTGAGGGTATCTGTGCTCGAGATTCCCTTGAGACCTCTGCCTCGGGAAGCAATATGCTCCCAAGAGACAGTATACATGGGAAGAGATTTAAATCTTACTCAGAGCTGTTGTCTTGTGATGAAAATCAAAACTGGGCATCAGACGATGAAAAATGCTACAGCACTAGAAATTTGATGTATCCTTCTGTTGAATTTGGTATATTTGGCAAAGAACAACAATTGGCTTTCCTGGAAAATATCAAGAGGTCACTCACAGAAGGACGATTATGGAGACCTTGTCTTCTTAATAACCCTAGTGCTTTCAGAGATGGAGAGACCTCTTCCATTAACCGGGCTGAGCTTTTGAGCTCGAGTTCTGCTGGGAGCAAAATGTCATCGACTGCTTCATCCCCCCGAGAGTTGCCTGATATCTATGGGGAAGACCCAGCGGCTTATTCGGACTCAGACAGTGATACCACCACTGATGATGAATACTACCTTGATGAGGCAGATAAAGAATCAGAGCTATGAAGGAACTGTGGTACTAAGATGGCACGATAGCGCGGTAGTTTCTGGGCAGGCAAAAACATGTCAGATGCTTTGAGCCAGTTCTTGTGCTGCTATAAATTGCTACAACTTCATTAGTTTCAAAGGAGTTAGTATGTTACATTAGCTGAGCATTTGACTTCTGTATTGAATGTGTGGATTCACCATTGTTGTTTCTCCTATCAGGGAAAAACAGTGTTAAAAAATCCCTTCCCAAAACACTAGAATGTAAACAGCTGTGGAGCTTTGGGCAGTGTAACTCCGAAGATGGCTTTCCTCTGAGTCAGCAAGCAGTGGTTAGTCTCCTGCTAGCTATGCAGTGCTGGAGTGGATAAATTCTAGCTTCAGCTACTTTTTCTTACAAAACTTACCAGAAAGCCAAGAAGTTACGTTGCTGATAAATTGCTTTTTCTTCAGTTTTCCTCATTTACCAGATCAAGCATGCCAATGCTAATCCATCCCACCAAACAAACACCCTCACAAAATGAAACCTATTAAATTTTTACAGCGTATTCTGTATGAATGTTCTTTTTCTGCATTCCTGGGAAGTGCAGCAAGCAATGTCCCCAGTGGCATTTGCTCTGCTGTGCAGTTGAGGCAGATTCCATACCGAGACTTTTGTCTACAGCGATACAAGAGCAGTGAGCAATGTGAGTTGCAGAACTGGCCGTTAAATTTCTAACTAAGCTTTGATCTATTCTTGTGAAAAATCAGAAGTGGCTCACTGAGCCAGAAGATAGTATTTTTAAATAATTATACCTTCTACTTTATCTCTAATTTCACATGTGGTCTAAAAGGATGATCCATATTTTTATACACTTTTTAATTCAATAAAATTTCTGTCGGACAGACATAATTATATTTTTGTAACTGGAAGGACAGTATACTGGTATTTTAAAATAATATATTTTACAGAAAACGAGCCATGCTTGTATCACTGAATACTCCACAAGAAGCTAAAAGATGAAAATATTATCGCAAGAAACAGGTATCTTTATTTTTTATATTGTAAACTTCGTTAAAGAAGTGGGTCTGTAGTTCAAATCTGTACTGATATATAAGTATTATTACTCTATGCTGGGGTAGTTTGTCTTTTGTTGTACATAGAAGGACAATAATATAAACGATGTATTTATAGACAGAATTGATCTCTACGACATGCCTGTTCTGGAAGGATATAAGAGTATGCTGACACAGGCAATGCTGGAAGGAAATGGCTACTGTATAGTCACTGTCTTGTAAAGTGTGGTATTCTAAAGAGAAATTATGTTTTTCTGTAAATGGCCCTATTGAATATGTACAGGATTCTGTAGAGTAAGGCAATAAAACCAGCTGAATATCCGTGCAGAATTTCTGCTGCTGTACATTTTGCAAAATGCATTAATCCAAAAATTTGGAATAGCAGCCTACATAAGGTATAGGGTAATAAAAGAAACATTTACAAGGGAAGTAAGTGGTCATACAGTTTTTCTTGACTATAGGTGGATGGTTTAGAACTTTTTTATTTGTAAATATTTTCTACCTGTTCAGCAAAATTGGATTAAGTTCTCACCTTGTCGGCATAATTTTTTTTCATTTGCTATGCTGTGGATGTACAGGAAATCAGTTGGTTTGATTTAATGTAAGCAAGGAAAACTGCTTTTGGTTGGTCATCAGTTATGGAAGACTGTAGCCTGTTGAGGATCTGCAAACTAGAATTGACACTGAATAACAGTATTGTGTTTTAACAGTCAAGTGCATTAAAACCATAGGTAGAAATAACTTTGAATAGCAGTCAGTTCCATTCAGTTTTGCAGAGCCAGATTTTGACACCTTCACTCTTCCAAGCTTTTTCTTTGGCAAAAATATATTCTATAAATATTCATAATTTATAGGATTTTTGTATTTAAAATTACTTGTTTTAAATAAATTCTGCATTCAAATGAAAAATAATATTGGTACTGTATTAATTTTTCACTTACTGTGAATGCCATATACTATTAAAATAAAAAAACAAACAGGATCTTAGTATGGTTGTCAAGGTGCTGATGGCCAGCATTCCATGGATTTTGAAAGGGGCAGGCAGCCTTGGTCCATCTCACAGCTGTAGCCAGCGGTCACATCAGCTGCCTCCTGCACAGGAAGGATGTGCCAGCTTCTCCTGTCCCACCAGCTGATGAGTCTCCAGCACACAAATAGTTTTCCATCAGCTGTAGAATCTTTACAGTAGACATATTAAGCCCTTAGCAAGCCATACGCCTACAGCTTGCCTTGAGGAGCCAATACTCTATGTAGGGGCCAAGGGTAGTATTTGGTGAGTAGTTTTACAAGGTGATGAGCTCCACGTGAAACTCCCTTGAGGTGTAATCAGGCCTGAGTGAAACCTGGCTGCCACGTGCCGTGTGATGGTATATGAGACTCACCACGGCTTTTCAACCTTAATTACTACAGCCAGTATGTGTGGTACCTGAGCTGAGTGACACAGTCCCTCATCCTGGCTTCAGTAGGAAACATGGTTTATGAGCTAAGGTGGTGTTCCTGTCTAGATCTCTGTCCACCCATTAGGTCTTGCATGTCCCCAGACAACCTTTGGGCTTCCTATCATCTTGAATACATTTGAAAGAAAAGATAAAAATCTGATGGTTTCATCAAAGGGTAACTCAGGCTAGGAGTGACCTCAGGTCTCTGCAGAGCAGGTTGGCTCCTAGGTAAGAGCTGGCTGCTCAAGGCTTCATCCAGTTGAGGCTTGAAAATCTCTTATGAATGGAGACTGGACAGCTTCTCTGGGCAACCTGTGCCTCTGCCTGACTGTCCTCATGGGACATACATGGTACCGACTGAGCCTCTCTTCTTTCAATGCATGCCAGTTGTCTCTCATCCTCCTGCCCTGCACCATCTCATGCTCTCCCTGAGGGCACTGGGGGCTTCTGTAAGGTCTATCCCCTCATTGAAGGTATCTCTTAACAGGCTTAACAAGTCCAGCTTCCTCAGCCTCTCCTCAGAGCAGGTCCTCCAGCCCCACCATCTCAGTGGCCTCCCATGAATTTGATCCAGTTTATTGATGTCTTGTACTGGGGAACCCAAAGCTGGGTGCAGGATCTAGATGTGGTCTCATGAGTACTGAGTGGAGGGGGATAATGACTCCCCTTGACTTCTGGCTCTGCCCCACTTCATACAGCCCAGGCTGCTGTTGGTCATTGTTGCTGCCAAGACTCACTGACGGCCCATGTCACTCTCACTTCCCACAAGGGCCATTCCCTCAGAGCTGCTCCCAGCAGCTGGTCCCAGCCCATACCAGCACAGGGGTGGCTCATTCCTAGGGACAGAGGCCCAAGACCACCAACAGGCCCTGACCCTGCCACCTCCTCAGGGCTCTCCTCCCTGCCTTGCTCATGGCTCAGGGCACTATTTGAGCCCAGCCTGGAACCATCAGTCCTTGCCCCACTGATGCTGTAGGTTGTTGATCTCCATCTCACCCACAGCCTGATCTGACCAGCCATGGGCCCTGCCAAGCCTGGCCACACCTGCAGGCTGACATTCCCAGGACCAAACAGCTATCCCAAAGTTGTGTCTGACCCCAGTTCCCCTCACAGAGACATCCTGATCTGCAGATTGATGTGCCTGCCTGACCTCAGCCCTGCCCTGTCCTCACAGCCTGCTGGCTGATGTGGCCTTTTGGCTGCCTCAGATGCTGTTTGCTGCAGATGCAGAGGAGACCCTGGTGGCCCTGCTGCCAGCCATGCTGCTATGCTCCTCAAACCTATTCCCTGGTGAGCAGCCCGCTCTCGGTGCCCTGTGGCACCCAAGTGCAGGACTTCTGTTGAATTTCATGAACCATTCCTACACCCTGTCCAGGTCCCTCAGGATGGCAGTCCTGCACTCAAGCACACAGACTAGTCCACCTGTTTGGTATCATCTGCAAACCCAGTGATGGAGCCCTCCATCACTTCATCCCAGGACAGGCTCCTGCGGTGCTCCCATTGCTACCAGCTGCTGAGTAGAGACAACTATTAACCAGTCTCCTCAAAGCTCAAACAACCATTCTGGGTGGGTTTTTACCCACCTGTTTGTTCCCCATCCAGACTATAACATCCTAAAATGGATACAAAAGCATTGTGGGAGACAGTAATGTCTGCTAAATTCAAGGTAAATGACATTCCCTGCTCTCCCCTCATAGAATCACAGAATGTTTTGGGTTGGAAGCAACCTTCAAGTTCCAACTCCCATGCAATGGGCAAGGAGACCTTTCACTGCACCAGGTTGCTTAAAGGCCCATCCAACCTGGCTTTGAACACTTTCAGGGATGGACATCCACAACTTCTCTGGGCAACCTGTGCCAGTGCCTCACCTCCCTCACAGTGAAGAATTTATTCATGATATCTAATCCAAACTTACTCTTTGTCAGTTTGAAGCCATTCCCCCTTGTCCTGTCACTATATATCCTTGTCAAAAGTCCCTCTACAGCCTTCCTGCAGGTCCCCTTTAGGTACTGGAAGACTGCTATAAGGTCTTCCTGGAGTTTTCTCCAGGCTAAAGAACCCCAACTCTCTCCTAGTCTGTCTTCATAGGAGAGATGCTCCAGACCTCTGAATATCTTCATGGCTTTGTCTGAACTTGCTTTAACAGGTCCATGTCTTTCCTGTGCTGAGGATCCCATAGCTGTATGCAGCACCCCAGGTGGGGTCTCATGGGGGGAAAGTAGATGGGCAGAATCACCTCCCTTGACCTGCTGGCCATGCTACTTTTGATGCAGCCCAGCCAAGTATATGGTTGCACATTGTTGGCTCATGTCCAGCTTTTCATCCATCAGCACTCCAAGTCCTTCTCCGCAGGGTTGCTCTCAGTCCATTCCCCACCCTTCATCAAGCCATTCATCTTACAGCAGAGTGTCAGGCTAATGCTTTGACTCGATGATCTTAGAGGTCTTCTCCAATCTTGATGATTCTATGATTTTATGATCTGCAAAACCAGTTTACTGACAAAGGCAATTGGGTCAGCCCTTGGTCAATCCACACTGACTGCTCCCAATCACCTTCTCAAAGCTGCTCCCAGTGGTGCAGAAACAGAGCTGAGCTGCCCTCACTGATCCCTGCACTGACAACTGCAACCAGGGTTGGACTACCTCCAGATTAACACTACACAAGTTTTCTCTTGCTTGTTGGGAGTATCACACATGGTATGTCGGTGGCTATCTGAAGTGAGGGAACTGAGGACACTAGAGACAAAAGCAAGGAGGAAACCAGACTTGAAAATTCCCCTTCCAAGGAACCTGTTTTTCATGGTCTGTATGCACAGAGACTTGAAGTTCATGTTATTTAAAATCAGGCAGCATTCATTTGTGCTCTCATTGTTTTGCATGTGAAAATCCAGGCTCGCCTGGAAGTTTGATTTAATTCTCCTTCAGTCTTGTGCACTTCCCCCTATGTAGTGACACCCTGAAATACTTCCTTGTAGCAGCATATGCTTCTGGTAAAAATGATAAAACAACCTTAGGAGACAAATCATTGGAATTTTTCTCTCTTTACTTGTATCCCAACATTTTAAATCCATGAAATTACTTTGTTGCTACATTTTTCTAGAGAATAATACTGTGATCCCTCTTTCCCCATCCTAAGCATTACAGCAGTGATGAGGGCCACAGGCAGCATCTCACTCACAGGCCTCAGGAGCCCTTGGTTGTGGGTGTTTGCCTGAGCTGCACTGGGATGGGCACCAGGCTGAGGTGTGAGCTTGGCCTCCTCCCCAGGATGGGGACCTGAGCCCAGTGGCAAGGAACAACGCACCAGGGTGTCTCAACAGGGTCCCTGCTCTATCCTTCACTTTAAACACTTTTTTAGGGAAAAATGTTTTACTGTGAGGGTGGTGAGACACTGGAATCATAGAATCAACCAGGTTGGAAGGGACCTCAAAGATCATCAAGTTCAACCCTACCATTGTTATTAGATCATAGCACTAAGTGTCACATTCAGTCTCATCTTGAAAATCTCCAGGGATGGTGAACCTACTACCTCCCCAGGCAGCCCATTCCAATGCCTGATAACTCTCTCCCTAAAAAATATCTTCCTACTACCCAACCTAAACCTCCTCTGGCAGAGCTTGAGTCTGTGCCCTCTTGTCCTACTGCTAGATGCCTGGACCAGGGGAGCCCGAGAGGGAATCTTTGTTAGGAGCTGCACTGATAGGACAAGGGTTCATGGGTTCAAATTGAAGGAGGGGAAATTCAGGATAGATATTAGAAAAAGCTTTTTCCTGTGAGAGTGATGAGACACTGAAACAGGTTGCCCAGGGAGGTAGTGGCTGCCCCAACCCTGGCAGTGTTCAAAGTCAGGTTGGATAAGGCCTTGAGCAACCTGGTCTAGTGGGGAGGTGTCCCTTCCCATGGCAGGGGGGGTTGAGACTAATCTGTAAGGTCCATTCCAATTCCTAAAATTCTATGATTCTATGAAATACAGTCGCTGTGGGAAATCCTAGAAATGCTGAGGAGGAATTTAAAATTATGTCAGGGTTTTTTTGTCCTTTTATAGCAATCTCTGTACATGAGCTGACACAGGGTAGTAGCAAAAAGCTTTAGAGAAAAACGATTTTTCCCACTTTAAATTTCAGACCAGCTATTCAGCTTCTG
>NW_008678867.1:0-1150 GCF_000695815.1 Acanthisitta chloris
CGGGACACATCCCACCCCGGGACACATGCTCGATCCAGGGAGGCAGACATAAAGCACACAGCACAACAGCTCCATCCATGACGTCTGGGACTCCAGGGTGGGTGATGGAGCAATTGAGAAGGGGATGGAAGGGTAGAACAGGGGCAGGAAGCAGAAGGAGGAAGGAAAAGATGGATGGCCCCAGATGGATCTGCACCCCAACTCCACTTTCCCTGTCCAGGGGAACACAGGTCACAGGGCTGTCCAGGCTCCAGCCGTGCTCCATCACCACCTACCAGACCCACCACCAGGACAGCACGGGGCCAGAGCCAGGGAATTCATCTCCCTTCAAAATATCTCTGCTGCTACTTAGCAGCACGGTTATTTCTGGACCTTCCTTGCCTTCCCTCTGGGGGTGTTATTTCAGCAAGAACCCAACGTGCCAGGATGTCACTCGGGGGTGGCTCCAGCTGGGAGATGCCCAGTGGCACCCAGAGCTGCCCTAACCCTCCCTCATGCCCCCCAGGACCCTGCAGAGCCCCAGGCTGTCCCCTGTCCCTGCAGTGACAGCCGGTGGAGCAGGGTCGGCTGCTCAGCAACCGCTGGTACGTTCTGGAGTGACATCAGGTGCTGCTCCGCAACGCCAGGGGCCAGGGTGGTGCCAGACCCACTGCTGGGAGGCACCCAGAGACACCTCAAGGGACAAGACACCTGGAGCTGCACCACCAGACCCACTGCCGAGAGCTGACACGCGACACCCGGTGCCACCTGAAGCCACACTGCTGCCCCCAGGCCCAGGAGCACCCCACGAGCTCCTGCCCAGGCCCACGGCCGTGCCCAGGTGTGGGTCAGAAACCAAAGCTGCCGTGAGGCTGTTCCCAAATTTAGCCCCTGTGGAGTGCAGGGATCACATTACCCTCCCGGGGTGGCCACAGGGAGGTGGCACTGGCCATCCTGCCTGCGACACACAGACACTCTGCAAATGCCACACACCTCCTGCACGCCCTCCCCAAGAGGGGAGCAATGCTCTGCTCAGCTGAGAACCCCCAAACTCACTGCCCCAGGCGCCGCTGCCCAGCCCTGCTCCCTCCTGTGTTTTTATTTCCCGGTCGATCGCGGCCGTTTATGAGCGGAAAAATCAATCAGCAGCTTGAGGCAGGAGCAGGGAGCC
>NW_008678867.1:1195-1689 GCF_000695815.1 Acanthisitta chloris
CCTCTGCTCTGGGCTGCTTCGCTGGTAACTGAGGAGCAGCGAAAAGGGAGAAGAAAGAAGTGAAAACAGCTTTGCTTCTCGCTACCGGCAGCGAGCGCCGGCTGAGCCTTCCCTTCCTTCCTTCCTCGTTTTTCATTTTCAGACACCAGGGCGTGGGGAGAGACAGGGGGTGACAAGGGAGGGAGCCCAGGGTCCCCCAGCCCGGGCAGGCACAGCCCAGGCCCCCACGATCCCAGCGGTGTTTGCTCTGGATTGAGGAGCATCCGCTCCGATGGCACCGAGCTGCCACCCTGCTGGGTCCCCAGAGCCACCCCAGGGTGTCCCCAGCCTGTGGACAAGCTCTGCTGCCACCTCGCTGTGTGGGGAAGGGGGATGACAGGGCAGGGGTTACCTGGGTACAGGATGCCAGGGCTGGGAGACCCTCCGGGTGCCAGGGCCAGCAGGTCACAGCTCCTCCGTGCTCTGCGCCGGCCCCGTGTTCCTCATTTTCAGGA
>NW_008678867.1:1709-3300 GCF_000695815.1 Acanthisitta chloris
GAAGGGCCGGCAGATCACAGCCCCTCGGTGCCCTGCGCCGGCCCCGTGTTCCTCTTTTTCAGGACCTGCTTGTAAGGCAGCAGCAGCCACACGGGGTGCAAGGGGGAAGTTGCAAAAAAACCTCCAAACCTGCTTGTTTTGCTCACTGCAGCACAGGAGTGAGCAACAGGGCTGAGAAAAAACGGGGAAGAACCAATGCAGCCACTGCCCCCAGGCTCCCTGGGGTCTGGAGCTCGGACTGGTCTGCCCTGTCACATCCCTGGAGGGCTGCAGTGCCACCCCTGCCTGCAGACACCGAGGGGCAAAAGCCATCCCTTGTCACTCCAAGGGATGTGGCACACAGGGATCCCTTACCCTCCATGTGTCTGGAGAAGTTGCAGAGTAAGGCCAAGCAGCTCACGGGATCCCTCAAGCACTCACAGCTGGTTCCCACCAGGAGAGCGATGCAAAACCAGGGGACAACGAGCATGCAGAGGGTGGACAGCACCAGGAAGGGGCAGTAGGACAGGGCCTGACCAGGGTGTTAGGAAGGGATTCTTCCCTGTAAGGGTGGCCAAACCTGGCAGCAAGGCAACCTCCATCCTTGGAGCCCCTGATCCAATGCCAACATCGGCCGTGCTGGAGGCTGGACCAGAGGCTCCAGAGCTCCCATTCAGCCTACATCCCTCTAGGATGAGGATGGTAGGAAAGCAGAGGGATGGCACAGTTTCCAGTCCTGGAGAGCACCAGTGGCCTCCCCATCGTCCAGAGGGTGATGGGTCAGGCAGGAGATGGGTCAGGCAGGTGGATGGGCAGAGCCACCCCAGCCCCGTCTGCGCCTTCCCCGCGGCGAGCACGGAGCCCTGAAAGGGAGAAGGAGCAGGCGCAGGGACTTGGCAAAGACACTCCGGGGTCAGTTGACAACGCCAGCGAGGCCCTGAGTCACCAGAGCTGTTTTTAGCCTCGGCATCTCAGAAACGTGGACCGCGACGCTGTTAACAGGCGCTCGGGTCAGAGGCCAAATGCTTTCCCCGCCGTGCGTTAAACACCGCGCCCGGAGCCGGCCCAGGGCTCGCACAGTAAAAACATTAACACGAGGCTGTCAGGCAGCAACACCCTGGCTGCAGGGGGCCCAAAACCTCCAGCTGAGCCTGACCCACCAAGGAGCTGTCAGGGACCCAGCGGAAGGAAAAGCATCGGTGCCTGGGTACCAAACAGGGCTGAGCATCTCTTGTCAGTGTCACTCCCAGGGCTGAATAAATGGGGCCCATAAACCTCCCCCTGGTTCTGGTGGTGCCAAGGTGTGCCCGTGAGAGCACACCTGTGTGTGACAGCAGTTATGGGATTAGAAACACAATCCTTGCTCCAGTGTCTTTTCTTCACACCCAAAAGGCCTCTCTTCCACCCCAAAAAGCCCCTCTGCCTGGCATGGCACAGCTCAGGGACACCATCCAAAATGAGAGGGTCCAGGTGCAGGGTTGGGGGATGCAGGAAGATCTCTGGGATCCCATCCTGGTGGGGCCAGATCCTGTCTCCAAAGCTGAGCAAAACCCCTTCCCACAGAGTGGCTGGTGCAGGGCAGGAGCTCTGATTGAAACATCACTGTCCGACT
>NW_008678868.1:0-5911 GCF_000695815.1 Acanthisitta chloris
AGGCTGCCGCCGGTCAGCCCCGGACGGAACGCGTCCCCCCGGGGCACGAAGCTTTCGTGCTCTTTCCAGTCATAAACAGTGGCGTCTAAAAAAACCCCAATAATAATAATAATAAAATCTGCCTTGTTGGCTTCAGAATACTCAAGGTCTTTGTGTGAGGTGTGCCCTTAAGTTGACCTCTGCGAGGCTGGTGAAGGGACTCGAGCACAAGTGCTATGAGGAGAGGCTGAGGGAGTTGGAATTGTTTAGCCTGGAGAAGAGGAGGCTCAGGGGAGAACTTATCACCCTCTACAACTCCCTGAAAGGAGGTTGGAGTCAGGTGGGGGTTGGTCTCTTCTCCCAGGCAACCAGCAGCAGGACAAGAGGGCACAGACTCAAGCTCTGTCAGGGGAGGGCTAGGAAGAGATTTTTTACAGAGAGAGTAGTCAGACATTGGAATGTGCTGCCCAGGGAGGTGGTGGATTCACCATCCCTGGAGGTTTTCAAGACAAGACTGGATGTGGCACTTAGTGCCATGGTCTAGTAACCACTGTAGGGTTGGACTTGATGATCTTTGAGGGTTATTCCAACCCAGTTGATACTATGATTCTATGATCTAGGTGTTGAAGGGTGCCAGCTGGAGTAGTGGGTTTCATGGCTTACTTTGGCATAGAGATAACAGTAATATTGTGCTAACATAAATGCAACAGTGTTATGTGTGGATGCATGTGGCACTTGGCTTATGAGCACACGTTTAAAGCTGGTTAACCTTCACAACAAAATTCTGTGATTCTATGTTTCTATGATCATTACAAGGGAATTCTGTCAGCTTCGTCTTAGCAGTAAAATTTACTATTAAGCAATCAGCCATGAGTGATCTTCAGAAGTGAAATACATGAGCAAGTGTCATCGGCTGCTCTTTCACATCTTTTTCACTGCACATAATGCTTCAGATTGCTCTCATTCAGATCGTTATTAGACAGCCTCTTTTCTCAAACCCAAATGGATGGAAGCAGTCTAAGGATTTTGTCATAATGCACAAAGAAACCTCAAAATTTCAAGCTTTTTTGAAGGGTGGTTGATTACCATGACCAGAACTTGTATATTGGCCGCTCTGTGGGGCAGGATGCTCACATTCTCACTAGAGCAATTTCTGTTGCTGTGTGCTGCTGTCTCTGGCAGAATTGAGCTAAGGCTCGTGAAAGGCTCAGGACAGAGGACTATTTACACCATAAGTTATTCTCCAGTCATGCAATTCTTATGGACGAGGACTGTTTACACCATAAGATATTCTCCAGTCATGCAATTCTTATGGACTGACTGAACCATGTTTCATTGACTCTAATTTTGAGAGTAACATAATCCCTTTTCGAAACCACACCTCTTAAATGGTATTTGGATAAATTGCAAACTCTAATTTTGGGAGTAACATAATCCCTTTTAGAAATCATAGCTCTTAAATGGTATTTGGATAAATTGCAAGAACACTGAAATCACTGCTGACTTTTTCACTCTAGTAAACAAGACAAAACTATAATGAAACAGAGTAATTATTGAAATGTGAGGAGAAGGAAAATTGTCAATATTTAATAAGGATGGTATATGCATTGCCACCAAACATTCCACAGTGTTTCTGAAGAGCCTTAAAGCATAAGTCCCTCCCAAAATGAAAATTCTGCTTATGGTCTGGTCTGTGGTCTGTTCCAGGTATGTGACTTTACTGCCTGGTCAGATTCTAGGCTGTTTTCTTTGATTATTGTGAATAACAGGGCATTGGTAGGACTGCCTACAACAGCATCAAGAGAGAGGTACTCATGCTCACACACAGCCTACATGTCTGGCCTGATTTTGGTTCTCTGCATTTTTTCTTCATGCGTGGGATGTTGGGGTTGTGTACTGCTGACTGAATAGTAATACAGTGACCTCCAGTGCGTAAATCCTTTGCTTCGAGACCTGCCACAGAGAAGGAAACAGTGATCTAATAGGTTAACTGCAAGGTCATAGGCTTAATGAGGTTTTAAATATTGCAGCTCATGCCACAGGAGACTATAATGACCCTAAGTTAAACAAGAGAGTTAAAAGAAACTTCTAGGATCAATTATTATCGTCAGGGCATGGTAATAAACATACATTTCTGTGTATTCCTATAATACCTCTCATTCGGGATATTAAAAGAATTTATTAGTAAAGCCCTGTTACCCTCTTCTGATTTAAGGTAAGTAACACATATGAATGACAGGGTGTTTTTGTGAAATCACTTCACTCTTCTTTAATAACATGCAATAATATTTCACAACACTTTGGGTCAAAATGTTTCATTTAACAGGAGAAGAAAATGGAAGAATATGGAAAAGAACTAGAAATTTATGAATATATTGAGGGTAAATGTCTAACATTCACTTCAAAGCACCGCAGGAATCTTAATAACCGTTTTGCCATTACTTCTCACACAACTGTTTTCAAGGGAGAGGATAGCTTTCTGCCTCTTCCTTCACCCATATTACCACAGCACAGAACTTTGGTAGTTAAGGATTACAATAGGACAGTTTTCTTACTTGCAGAATCATTAGCATTTCAGATCTTGGTAAAGGAAAGAAACTTTTTCTGTCTATTCTGTGAACTGCCAGGAGCTGGGCTTAAACTGGATTATAAGTGGAAGTGGTTAGGCAGAGGAATAATATTTTTCCCCCCTGCTTTCTCCAGGCTTTCTTCGAGCATCCTCAAGGCTTGCAGTCTGCAAAACTATTCTCTGAACTGTTGTATACTAAACAGAGCAACAGATACAGTTTATTAATACCAAAACCTCCTCTGTCATTTTCTTCGATTTGCTCCTCAAATGAAGCAGAATTTGTTGTCCTCAGAAGCAGTCTGTATTTTCATTCTGGAACTTCGATAACAACTCCAATATTGCAAAAAGGATGGTATGGCTGAGATCAAAATGAGCTATATACACATCCCAGCTCAAGATTAATGTTGACAGAACATGGTGTAGTGTGGGACTACACTACTATTTTCAGAATATACAACGAGGAAGGAGTATGTCTAATTGTCTTCAATCTGTTGACTGTTTCACAGTGTGAAATTCCACATGAACAGAAAGATGTTATGTCAATAAGGACAAGAAAGTGCAGTAAGTTCTGCATTTTAATTGTGTAATTGAATCCTGTGTCTACTGAAATTGTAATATTAGAGATGAGTCTGACTGCTTCTGTGTCATCAATAAATCAGGACCCCATAGCTTTTGTGACTCAAATGTCTTTCAATTAAGGTTTTTCTACCTTATTGGTTACATTTTTTGATGCAGTTACCTCTTTTGTCTGTATAATAATTGATCATAATATGCAAATGCTTACTGTAAATGTAAGTGATCCAAGGAAAATGCTGTATTCCACTTAGGGATTTCCCCAGTGAATTGCATCTCTATTCAAATCACATAGACTTTTTGTCACACTTGTGTTTCTTCAATGGGAGAGAAATGTCAGCTCTTTTCTTTTGGTTAAGAGATGAATCGCCCTCTCTGTTTTATCCCTTGTATAAACTCAGGCAAATGATGAAAAACTGCAGGAATAGCAGTTGTACAATGCTGATCCAATTCTCTGAATTGAATAGAACTGCTAGAAGGCATAAAACTTGTGGAGTGCACTGATTTCCTTGGCACCTGAAACTGTGAGAAAACAATTGTTTCGGTGACAGTGCACAGTTTGTGAAAGGTTGAGGTTATGACAAGGGTGGTTAAATGGCAACTTTTGAGTTGCGTGTGGATTGTGAACAATTCCAGTGCAGCGTGTGTGCCGTATCTGCAGTGTATAATTGGTTGGTTGGCTGTGCTACCACAAAGGCTGCTGGGCAATTCATATTCTCTGCTGAGGAGGAACGTGAGCTGTAACTGCTGCGGCCTCTCGGGACACAGCTCTACACTGGGGCTGGCTCCCTCCCACAGGGAGCCACAGCCCCCTGCAGAGCCATTGTCACATGCAAACGGCTACCTGATCTCCCTGAGGAGGGCCCTGCTAGCTGAGACTAAACAATTGTCCATTGCCATTGCTGGGCATGGCAAAATGTTTATGCCCCTTTTGCCCGTTTTTACCTTAAAACTGCTGCTGCAGCCAGATGGGGTGTTAGACATTACTGCATCACCCCTGATGGGGCAGTTGGGCAGTGACTTCTCCTTCTCCTAGCTCCTTTTTCTCTTGCATTCTTGGTCTTATCCTCTTAACCAGTGCTGGAAGAGCAAGTTCCGCTTTGCTTATAGTTACGCTCAGCTACCTGAAAGTGATGGCATGTAGCTAAATGCTCAGGAAGTTTTTCTCCTGCCTTCCCTTGAATGTGATTTTGCCACTTCCCTGAGTTATTTTCTCAGACCTGCAAGTACAGATATGCTCCTCTTTCACAATTATCATTGGTGCCAGTGGAAGGTGCCAACTTCAATAGCAACTGCAAATTCCATGCAGCTAACTGAACAGGGAGTATGACATTTAAACAAGACAAACCATTGCATGGGCATGTCTTGAGTATTACTCACTAGTCTGGAAGAGACTGAATAAGGTTACTCATAGTTACTCCAAATTTATTTCACAAGACTTAACTATATATATTTACATGCAGTTACCCACCTATACTTTGCCATTGTATTTGTGCACAAACAAATGCAGTTAATTTATAACCCAACAGTCAACTAACTACCATGAAAAAAAGTAACATTAGGTATTTTTTTTCATTGAATTGTGGTGGTTAGTATCTGTCACCCTGACTTACTCTGAAAAGCTTGTGGCTGTTCAGGCAGTCATTGGTTTCTGTGGGTTTGCACTCAGAGTAACACACTTCTCAGTGTGCAGGATCACAGAGGAGGTGAACTTTCTCATCAAATTTTTTGCAGCAGGAGACCCGCTTACTCTTTAAGAAAGCTGAAACAAGTGACCATGTTACAAGCTCAGGCCCCAACTTTAGAGCAATCATATGCTACATTCATATTCTGAAGCTGCAGTTTTTTTGCTCATCCAAAAGCTGGAATGAGTGGCTCAGTGAGGCATCAGGGAGGCTTGGCTCATATTTTACATAGGAATAAAGAGATTTGAAGTTCTTCAAAGGACTACAAAAAAAAGAGCTACTCCCTTTTGTGAAATAAATGAAGTCACTTCTGCAAAACTATGTATTGTGTTTTGCCACTGACTCAATGTATCAGCTGACTAATTGTGACAAAGCAATTTTACAAGTAATGCAGCAATTACATAAGAAAAATCAGAATGAATTCAGGCTGGGAATCACACTCCATGGCAACATGACAGGCACTCCAAGTTATAGGAGATGAATTGTAAAGGAAACTGATTTGAGTCAATTTGTGCACAGAGATGGCAAAAAGCTCTCTATAGAAATGGGCTACTTAATTTTATTTCTTCCTAAACCCAGACTCTAGTCGGTTCTCTTTCTAACTCCCATACAGATATCGGTTCCTCTGAGAAACCTATCTCACTGCAAT
Organism: Acanthisitta chloris; assembly: GCF_000695815.1. Classification (NCBI taxonomy): domain Eukaryota; kingdom Metazoa; phylum Chordata; class Aves; order Passeriformes; family Acanthisittidae; genus Acanthisitta; species Acanthisitta chloris. The sequence goes on from NW_008678868.1 coordinate 5,456, forward strand.
AGCTTTGTTCAGATAGGTCATCTCAGGTGAAAAATACATCTCAAAATGGAAACTGTCTTATAGTTTTAATTGTGTAGCAATTGCAAACTGATCACATTGTATATCGTAAGGTTTTAAAGGATTACCCATCTCTGGAATATTAATATCAAGGTCCTTTTCTGTTATATATAAGCATAATATAAACTAAAAATGTCAGTTCTGTTCCCAGAACTCTATAAAATTTTCATATTTAGAGTCTTTTTCCAAATAATAAAACTTATGACACTTTTTTTTTTTTTAAACTATCATATTCCATTGAGGAGCACCCTTTAGCACAATGTTTTGGCAAAGACATTTCCAGCTTATTAAAGAGGTCATGATTTAATAATTTGGGCAAAGAAAACCTGACGGTCCTCTGAGATTCATCTTAGCACACTTGGAATAATCCCCTCCTTTTTTTTCTATCAAGAAAGAGTG
>NW_008678868.1:5935-28919 GCF_000695815.1 Acanthisitta chloris
TTATTCTCACGCAATATTAGTTTCTCAAGAATGTTCTCAGAATATATTAAGACATAGGATGGTGTGTCTGTGATTACTTGAGAACATAAAACCTTGTCTTGTCTGTCATTCCTACCCCCATATCCCAGTGCAATGGCTGTTTTCTCTTTTCAGAAGCTAAAACAACAGAGACAAACCTTGTTTCCTGATTGACTGATGGGTTAATGAAAATTATCAGTGGCCCCTACAAACACTATTTTTTTTAAAAACCTCAAATATTGACACCTTATCTTTGTATTTGAAACAAACATTTGTCTGTTTGTTGTATTAAATGTAGGTAGGTGTGTACACCCTGGTACCTCTGAGCATTTTCTGCAGGCTCTGGGGAGCTCATGAGTGTATTTCAAATTCACTTGAACAAGGGCACCAGTCAGTGTTATAAGGATTTTGTAAAAATCCATCCCTTAGAATCTTGTAAGTAATCTCTTGGATGTCCTACAGGCTTGCCTTCATAAAGCTTTTACACTGAGTTGAGTGGGCTGCATGTGTGTGTGTGAAGATACCCTGATCAAAATGCCAATATTCTGTCTTTGGGCTCTGAAAGTTACTATTGCAATAAAACTGAAGCATCCCCTTGCATACTAAACTGAAGTGGCTATGAAGAACAGCCACTGAAACCCCTCATTTATTTCATGGTCTTGGTTTAATTGACATCAGTGTTCAATCCTTTCTACTGGCCTATTCATTGTCTCCCTCTCCTGGAGATTCAGTCTGCGGATTCATTACTGAACTGCAGTACCTTCCCTCTCTGGAAGGAAGGAGAAAGAAGTCATCACTCTGTAGCTACAATGAAAAGCATGTTTTCTTTTTTTTTACCTTCTGAGTATTTCCCACAATACCCACAGTGAGCAACCCACACCACCTCCCACATCTCCTTCTGCTGAGGGAGAAGATGTTGAGAGGATATTTATCTGTATCTATAACTCCAAATAACCAGTGCCAGAGACAGCTTAATACAAATATTTCTGAATAATTCATGACATGACTGATGGGTAAAAAATATTGCAAACAATGTATTTTGGACATATTATTTAATCAGCAGCAATAAAACTGCTCTTTTTTAAAAGAACATGAATAATTAATTTTAGTACTAAAGGATGAGAATTCCTATAATGCATGATTTGCAAGAATGACCTGACCAGCTCTGATCAGAAACTGGGAAACATGCACTGGAGTAGCATGCAGTGTGCAAAAGTGTAGGCAATGATGAGAAGAAAATGATGAAAGGTCACTGGTGCTCACCAGTCTTTCTGCCAGAATGAAACCAAAAAGCATTTGAAATCAGGATAGAAGAACTGGTGTAGCATGTAGCAAAAAGAGCAAGAGGGCAGATTTGGTAAAATATTGCCTGACTTGGGGAAATAAACCCAAATATTGCCTGTAGAGAATAGGAAGAATGATATGGGAGGGCACAGAACATGGAAGGTAGCCTACAGGTAAATGAAATTTATTGGGGAAAAGTGTTGGGGGAAGGATGTGGTAACATTTTTCTGTGGTACAGAAGGTATTTTTTAATACTGAACACCCAAATATCCTAATGCTCTTTTTAGCGTAGTGTAGACTGTGTGGGAAAAAGGTCCCCCAAAACTAGGCATTTTGGTAGCTCTATCCTGTTAATGGGAAAAATCCTCTTCTATAGGTATCTTTGGCATTTATATGAGAGTAGTTGTTACCTGCAGGGACCACCTAGCGTTAGAGCTCAGCTATGGTAGGGATGATATTGTGGAATAAGATGATTATGAACTCTGGGCTAACCACTGAGAAGCTATTAGTTTATTCTGCACTCACAGCTTACCACATTTTAAAACATGTCAGAAACATGGTAAAAGTTAGGGGATTCTCCCAGTGGGGATTCACCACAGATGCCACATCTGTGCTATGGAGCACAGGGACTTCTGGTGAGAGCAGAGCCATTTGTAAGATGAAGCATGTTTATTGTGACTTCTGGACTTCTGCAGCTGAGAACTTAGAAAAGACCCTAATGCCCACATTACCACTGGCTGAGTGGAAAGACAGTCTCAACAACTAATGTGGGCTTGGATTCTGGATTGGTATCTGGTTAGGAGTTAGTAAATTCAAGGTAGCTGAACCTGATTAGAAAAGTGAAGTAGATGGTGGATGCTCTGTTTCTACTCCATTTAGTGGATGTTTCCTAAGTATCTAGCTATTAAAAAAAAAAAAAAGAAGAAATGTGGAAGTACTGTGTAAAATATATATACAGAATCTAAAGCCCTGCAAAAGAACACTCTGCTACAAAATTATGTAGCAGTGTATATCACTCATTCATTAAATATAAATAAATAATTTAGAATTATCTGTAATTTGAAATGCTCCAGAAATTATATCCTTTCTCCTGGGGTTTCTCTTTGCTACATACCTGCAAGTGAAGCTTTGTGGGCTTTCTTTGATTTAAACTCTTGATTTAAATTTTTTCTTTGCATTCATTAGTTTTAAGAGAAAATGGAAGAACAGTGGCTAGATCATAATTTGGCATGGCTATTAGGAATGGAAAAAAGAAAGATTCCTTAAAGTGAGAATAAACCCTTTCTTTGGCACATTAGCTGCTGGTTTCTAAATCTTCTTCCTGACAGAAGAGTACATACGAGGTAACAGGATATTATGTCCCTCCCTTCGCCTAGCTATTAGCAGGTTTGCAAAAAGCCCAGGTCATCCCTTCAGTAGCTCTCGTGCCCTGTTTTTGAGCTGCAGAGTGTAGTGGTGAGACATGGGCCTTGGCTGAAACTTTGGGTTTGCTGACATTGATTTAACAGTTAATGGACTCAGCAGGCAGGATTTCAACCCATGTGCCACAGGCAAGTGCAGGGCACAGGCTAACTCTCGATGTTAAGGTGTGGGTTGTTCAGCAGCATTTAACATCTGCAACAAAAAAAGCCTTCCATCAAATTTTTGTGGTTAATTCACATGTTACTGCTTCTTTGCTGGATCAGAAGTAGTTGCCTGACCTTAAGCATGTCAGTGTCTCCCTGCTGCATACATTTTCCTACTCTGTAACAGAAAGCAATGAGCTTTACAGATTCTGAAGCTAAAATAATGAGAATTTGTGTATGCATATAAAACATGTTTCCCCGTACAGCGTCATAGATAAAAATCACAACAAATGTGCTTCAGAATAAATGAATGAATCAAATTTAAGATTGATATTGCAAAATAAATTTGGACTGGCTCTTTTTTTTTTGGTGGGGGAACTCATTAGACTGTGAAAATTAATCACACTGTGCACAGTACCCCACTGGCAAACATTACTCACTGCAAAATAATTCTGTTCTTTTGAGACTTTGTATGTATACTGGATTGATTCAGTGTTTATTGAGATTTTTGGTTTGCATCTCATTTATGTTTATGCATACCATCTGGTATTTATTTGTCATAGTATTCCTTAGAAATTTTTTTCTGTCTCAGATTTGAGTGTCTGCATGCTGAAGATGGTCTGTATGTTAAAGAAAAAAATGAGCAATAATAAACATCATAGACGGCTAAGGGTAAAGAAAGCAGATTATGATTGCAAATAATAGTGTAAGAGAAAAGCCTGAACTGGTCTGGATTTTGGTTCTAAGGATAAGATCTTCAAGCAAAATGTGTATCTTGGTGTGTTCCTAATATTGAATTTGGGGATTTAAAGTTAGGAAAAAAGTTAAAGTAGATAATTTTCTAAGAATTTTTCTTTTAGTAGCAGGGCTTCTTTTCTTCTAAACAAACCATTAAAATCTCATTGCCCAATACATTTACACAGAGAAGCTCAGAGCATAGCATTTTATTATAAGCATAATATAAGAGCTGATTAAGAAGCAATATCTGCCCATCCCTTTCAATTTCCCATCTTCAGAACAGTACATCATGTTAGATCCACTGGGCCAAGGTTCAGTCCTAACTGTTGAATGTTGCAGATATTGGTGTTGCAAGTTGGCTTCTTGTATGAGAAAAAAATCTCCCTCATTTACAGGAAAGGACACTGACATCTATAATATTGTTTGTTTGGGCAACATTGATCTTGATGCCCCAGCCCATTCCCCTTCCTTTCCCAGTCCCTTCTTGGAATAGGAAAGGCACATGATGATTTTGGAATCCATGAGAAACCTTCATCATTTCGGATAATGAAATAGTCTTTTCCAGTCTTTAACAGCTGAAGTTTTATGAACAGGAGTTAGGCCATATGTCCTCAAGGAAGATTTTTCCCATGGTAGACATTAGAAAAACTTTTGACAAATTTCCAGCAAAAGGACATCTTGCTATAAGATAGTCTGATAATCCTTCCATGCACTGACATAGGAACTGGCATGAAAAACTCCTGAGTCTATTAATCTTGCAAAATTCAGCTAATAATCAGATATACTCTTCATGCAAAGTCAAATAAAATATAATTAATACATGTCCATAAATAAATATAGTGACAATAAACCCAAATAATAGCCTTTGATAAACCCAGGAGGCAAAAATACTAGCTCCAAAAGTCCTCCTGTTTCTATCTTGAAGCTAACTGAATTATTTTACTTCAACTGTCAATCAGTAAGTCTCAAGACAGGATGCTGAAGGAATGCTGAAATAAATTGAGCTTGAGACCTGAGACCATTGTCTCAAAAAGACACAATGCCAACAAAAATTAGTTACATCACAGCAATTTGTTAAATTTTAACACTGGAGAATAGGAGGCTGTGATACCAATTGCTTGGTATAAACTACAAGAGTAAAATTGTTTTCTGGTAAATGGAATTAAATCCAGCCTAACCAGAGGAGACTGTAGATGAAGGTAGTGAAAGATATCCAATAACAATTAATTCTGTCTCCTTAAATAATTTGGTAATGGCAATAGTAACAGCAGTCGTGGTTAAAAGTCTCTCACTAATATAAATAGAGCTTTGGCTGAACCCTCCACTTCTTTTACAGAGTAGGTTAAAATAAACTTCATATTTCCTCACCCGGGATATGGTACATTGAGAAGTACTCTCAGGGGGACATAGGAAGAATCAAAACCTGCTCTGTGAAAGGAAGCAGTAGGGACAAAGCAAACAAAGACTGAAAGATTTGGAAACCTTGAAAACAGACACCAGATATTTTGCCATATGCAACAAAAAGAGCAAAAGTGTTGGCCAGCAGATCTGATGACTGAATTAGACTGTGGTATGTCTGTACTGTACATTATTGAAAGCTGATAACCAGATAGTGATTGGTGTTAACTCAAGCTGATTGTTGCTATTCTAGCTTTGACATGTAATATGTTATCCAAGTAGTTTCCCCAGTAAGGTGAGGTGCTTAAGGAGATCACAGGGGAAAAAAAAAACGGGTGACATTTCTGAAAGATATGCTGTCCTTCAGCAGATAAACATTTTACCATGCCTTTTCTATTTCTCAATTGTGTATTGACGCCTCACCTCTCTCCCCATGTGTTCAAGATCTCCTGGGCAAGTTTTCATTTTGTACAGTCACTACTGAAGCTGTAATCACAGCTGGGTTGGGCACCATGCCTCACCAGCCCAGGGCAACTCGAATTCATTGTTTTAGTGGGATCCAGTGGCAAACATAAATTACAGCATTTCTTGTTCTGTTGCAAGCATTTCTTTTTTTCCTGACCTCTTTCAATCGGAGGAACATAAAAACTGTCATGATTCTCTTCAGGCAGTAACTTTTCAATAGCCATTGGTGTAAAGCACTGTTATTTTAAGTTCTGTGCTTTCTTATATGGAACAATGTAGACCTTTTAGCAATTACACAATCCTTTTGTAAAGATTTTCTCACTAATCTACAGCTATGCCATTAAATATATCCTTGGAGAGATTCAGGAAAGTTGTTGTTTGCTCCACTTTAAATTAAAAGATATAAAGAAAAGCACATGAATTCAGTACTATTATTAGCTCAGTAACACAGGTGGTGTATACTTCATCTTAAATATCTTTTCTTGTGTTGGAGTGGGCAAGAATTTTTTTCTTCTAAAAACAACCTTCGCTCTTTTGCACAGCTCTCCTCTCACCTGTAGGTGTCATAGTCAGAATGTGGATGAAATAGATAAATATTGGTCTACTTCCATGAAATAACTTTCTGAATAGCAATGCTCTTTTAAAGTACTGTTATTTGTTGAAACTTTGAGAGTGGAGAAGCTACTCTAGTGTATAGCCAAGCACACCATATAATGGATTTAATTTCACATTCTCTACCTCTGAAGGTGAAGCTTCTCAGGTTTCTTAGGTAAAAACCATTTTTCTTAAAATTCTTAACCCAAGGCTCCCAAATCTGAACTTGCCTGTCTTGATTCCACTCTTTGTCCATTCACCCTTTCACTCTTGATTCTTCTCAATGTAGATAAGACCCAGAGAAGTGATTGAAAAGATTAAAAGAGCAGCATGTTCCTATGCCCCTTGAAGGAGTAGGGTGATGGACTGTAGGTGTAATAAGGCCACAGGATGAAGCAGCAATAAATACTAGGGAAACATGTGTGACCAATCTGGTGGTCTTCTATGATGGAGCGATGGCAATGGTTAACAACTGAAGACCAACAGATGTCATCTATCCAGACTCCTGTAAGGCCTTCAATACAGTCCCACATAACATCATTAACTCCAAATTGGAGAAACATGGATTTGATTGATGGGACTAAAAAAATGGCGGGATGCAGCCAGAGTGTTGTGATCAATGGCTCTACATCCAGGTGGAGGCTGGGCATGGGTGGTGTCCCTCAGGGCTCTATCTTGGGACTGGTAATCTTTAGTATCTTTATTAATGACACAGACAGTGGGATGAAGTGTACCTCAGCAAGTCTGCAGATGACATAAAGCTTGTGTGCAGTTGGCGCAACACGAGGAAGGGATGCCATCCAGGGGAACAAGCTTGAGAAGTGGGCCCATAGCAGCCTCATGGGATTTAAGGTCCTTCACCTGAGGGATGCCATCCAGGGGAACAGGCTTGAGAAGTGGGCCCATAGCAACCTCATGGGATTTAAGGTCCTTCACCTGAGTCAGGGCAAGCCCAGATCTGAGTGCAGACTGGAAGAAGAACTCACTGAGAACTACCCTGTGGAGAAGGACATGGGGATTCTGGTGGACCAAAAACTGCATATGAGCCAACAGTGTGTGCTTACAGCCCACAAGGTCAACCACATCCTGGGCTGAATCAAAAACCAGTGTGGCCAGCAGACTGAGGGAGGTGATTCTTCCCCTCTGCTCTGCCCTCATGAGACCCCACCTGGAGTGCTGCATCCAGGTCTGGGGTGCTCAGCATGTGAAAGATGCAGACCTGAAAGAGGAGGCCACAGCGATTATCAAAGGACTGGGGCACCTCTCCTACGAAGACAAGCTGAGAGAGCTGGGGCTGTTCAGCAAGGAGAAGAGAAGGCTCCAGGGAGACCTTGAGGTGGCCTTCCAGCACCTTAAGGGGGCTTAAAAAATGAGAGAGAGTGACTTTTTATATGGGCAGATGGTAACAAGACAAGGGGCAATGGTTTTAACCTAAAAGAGAGTAGGTTTAGATTAGATATTAGGAAGAAATTCTTTACTGTGAGGGTGGTGAGGCACTGGCACAGGTTGCCCATAGAAACTGTGGATGTCCCGTACCTGGAAGTGTTCAAGGCCAGATTGGATGGGGCCCTGAGCAACCTGATCTAGTGACTGACATCCCTGGAATGAGAACTAAATGATCTTTAAGGTCCCTTCCAATACAAATCACTCTATGATTCTATGAAATATCTTAGGAACCTAGTTGTATCAAATTCTCATAGTGGTACCAATTCTCATTCTCTGTTGCTTGCTAAGTAGTTAAGGACATCAGAGCTTAGGTTTACCCAGTCTAACTTCAGTCCCTTTATGGAAGACCTAAAGTGAAAACCTTGTCACATTGCGTAATTGATGCAATGTTCAAGCTTCACCAGGATAACATTGGTCTACCCAAGCAGTCAGTTTCTCTCCAGCTGCAGAGAAAGTTAGCAGTGAACTCCTAAGACGACATCCAAAGTCACATGAAGTAACACTAAGCCTGTTTTGCATTAACACTAAGTAGGATATGAAAACATGTTAAGAGGCTGCTTACATAAATGTTATTTAATCTATAATTGCTATGCAAACAACTTTGGAAACAGTGTACAACAGCTATTCTGATTGACCAGTTTTCAGCTACTACAATTTGTAGAAAGGACATCATTTCCTCCAGTGGAAGGTTCAGTGAAAATTCTAGTTCATGAAGGAAAGAGGTGTTGGTGCCCTGGACATTTGTGAAACATGTAAAAGAGTGAATGTTTAGGAACAGTTTTGGGAATGTTATTTTAAAGCTTTCCCTTTAATAACTGCCTGAAAATAGGAATAGAAAGTTCAATATCCTATGCATAAATGTTCAGTGCAAGAAGGATTACAATTTAAAAAAGATTTAGACATGTGATTAATTAGAATTGGTGCCTTTCTGTCTTGAGCCTCCATTTCTCCTCAAAGACAAGGAAAAATTGTAAAAAATGCTTTGATTTCATTTGAAAAATATCTGACTTACATATTGTAGGACCCAAGGTGGTAAATATGGAAGCCTTGGTAAGAACCATGAACCCTTCATCTAGTTTACTAGGTATTGCAGTATAAGATTTTCATGCTTATTGCTTCTAGAAATATCTAACTTAAGGATTTCTAATTACTGCAGCATGAACCAGGCATTGGTAATTCTGAGCAAGAAACACCCCTCAAACATACACTGAAGACCCTAGACATTTCTGTGACACATGATCTGTATATTAATTTATCATTGTATTAATTTATTTATGTATTTACAGATAATGATACAATCCTGTGCAGGAATTATGTATTTATTTAGCTCAATTTATCCAGCTACCTGCAATAAAGAATTTTTATTTCCATAGCTATAAAGAGCTAAAGGCTGCATTTGGAAGCAATAATCATAGAATCATAAATCAACCAGGTTGGAAGTGACCTCAAAGATCGAGTCCAACCCTACCGTGGTGACTATACTATGGCACTAAGTGCCACATCCAGTCTCATCTTGAAAACCTCCAGGGATGGTGAATCCACCACCTCCCCGGGCAGCACATTCCAATGTCTGATTACTCTCTCTGTAAAAATTCTCTTCGTAATATCCAACCTAAACCTCCCCTCGCAGAGCTTGAGTCTGTGTCCTCTTGTCATGCTGCAATGGATGTTTACAGAAGATTTTAAAATCCAGTTTCAGTACTTGGATCTTTCTGTTCTGATCCAAATGCTGAAAAACCTTAAATTAGATGAAACGAAGTGTTGAAGCTCATGCTCTATAACAATCTTATTGCTGATCACATTACACAGTAGAACACTTCAGCATGCACTCACTCCTGATGGTTAACACTTAGGCAGCTGTAACACAAAGAGCACCACGTGCTAGGAGATTATGAGAGTTTTACCTGTTTTCTAAGGCACACCCCTCCCAGATACTAGCATATGTCTGCCAGACGTGCTGTTACAAGAAACTGGAAGGAGGGTTGCCTTGTTGTCTTGTATTTCAATCTGCTGGTGGGCGATCTGGTTAGAAAGTGGTGCCTGAAGCTTGTTGTGTATCTAGCTGCTGGCACCGTGCTTGAATTGCCATTGAGAAAAAAGGTGCTCATAGTCAGCTCTTCAATTCTAAAAGGGTGACATGAGGCCACTACCCACAATTTCCATTGGTAAGAATACTAGCTTAAATTTTGAAGGTCTGGGGTCTGTTCTGGGTGCACCCACAAAGCTGGCTAAACCTGATATACAGAAGTCTGAGATCTGTAGAAGGTTTTATTTTTCTAACTACTCAAACTAGTACTGATTGAATGAAGAGGTCTTGCCTGTCCATCCATAGAAGTGTGTTTGACTTTGTTGTGCAAAATTTCCCTCTGGCTAACCTAGAAGTGTGAGTGACACTAGGAGTCATACTGTGGTCTGCATATGTTTAAAGGCTACATCTAACACATGTTTTTTTATTCCTTTGTAAGATGTCTGTCTTTCAGCATGACAGGGGCATGATACAACTCCCTTCATTTTTATGTTTGTTCCATGTAGATATTTACACATCTGAAAAAATAATCTTTGTCTCCTCTTATAAATATTGTGTAGAAGTGGGCAATTAAAAGTCATGATTTTTGACACAGCTAATTGTTGCCTAGAAGTGTCCATTTTAGTTCCATTGACTCTAAAGGTGCTTAAGATTATTAGCTCAGAGGTAAACCTGCATTTGCTCACATAAACCAAACAAAAAACCTGATCCCATCCAATGAAATAACTAGGAAGATTTCCAGATACTTCAGAGAAGTCTGAACACATAGAAAAAATAAAGTTGGATGATGTGAATCTTACTGTAAATTTCTGTACTTAAAAGTATAGTTGAATCCTGCATGAATTGCAACAGCCTAGAGTAGGCCACACAGTGGATTAAATTGCAGTAAGAGCAACCAAAACCAGATTGCTTAAAAAAATTAACAAAACCAACCAGTTATATCACGATGAATATGAACATCCCCATCATCTAATCTGATCCTACTAAGATGAGTCTAGGGCAGCCCTTCTTTAGGACTGAGATGTTACTGGTGGAAAGGGAAAGCTTTCAACGTAAGCCACTGGGAGAAGAAGTGGAATGAAAAGAGCTTAGAAAAAGTTTATAGAAAATAAAAACTGAATCTTCTTTAGAAACCTTGAAATTTTTTTTTGTTCTTCAGATACCTTGAATATTTTTTTTATTCCTTTCTGTATCTAGGGATTTCTTGTGCCCTTGCAACTATTTTAGTTTACCTTTCTTACAGCTAGTCAGCACACAAGCCACTTTTTCTTTTGCAGACTCTGAAACTTATTGTTGCAACTAAAAAGAGATGCAACAAAGGCTTTCTGCCAGAGACAAGGCTTCCCATTCCCCAGGATAGCCTATTAAAGCAATAGCATCAATATTTAGACAAATTTACAACATTTTCTTTCTTTTATGAAAGGCATGGAAAACAAAAAAAAATAAACAAGAAAAACCTTTCCCAAACCTTCTATGAGGCTCATATTAGAAGACTTTCATCATCTTCATCAGAAAAAAACAGCATATCAGTAATTGAGTTCAACAGTCTTACTCAGTAACCTTACCTGCATGGGCCAAAAATATTAATGCATGTAAATTACATTGGTGTCAGGAATATTCTCATGAGCGATAACTGCACTGATTCTTGGTGCTTCCTTTAACAAACAAGAACTAATCCCTTGATATATCTCAATAGTGTTGTAATGCCTGTGGTTCAAAGGCACCTACCACTTGGGAGACTTGCCTAGCCCTATTGCTTTTAACCCTGAGAACTAATTAGCATCTGATTTATGAATGCTTCATATCAGGAAAGGAGCCTGAATTTATTGGAAAAAATCCTTGTCAGAAAGCTGTCCTTAAGTACAAAGTTTATTTGCAACCAATATTATTTCTTAATTCTATGAAGAGGTAAAAAAAATAAAACCCTGGAGAGCTCTTTTAAGTCCCAAGTAACTTTCAAATTATTTTTGTTTGGTTGGTTTTGGTAGTTTTTGTAGGTTTTCTTTATTTTAATTTTACTTTGAGGAAGAATTGTTAGGTGCAGCACATCTCAATCATACTTTGACTTGGTATATTTTTGTATAACAGTCTGGCAAACAGTGAGAACTCAGGTTTTTGGTTGGGTTTTTTTTTGGATGGGGGGTAAAATTATTATTTATTTAAGGGTTTTCTATGAGTTAATGATGTTCCCATTATTTTAGGGAACATTTCACAGAATGAGTGTCAGAACCTGTTGTTCCAATGTGCTACAGTATGTCACAGTCTCTGGTCTCAAAAACATGGTGTTAAAATGCTAACTAAATAAAAATAATAGGAGCTGTTTTGAAGTAATTGTGTTTGCTCCTTACTATAAATGCAGGTATAAAAAAGTTTGGATCCTGACTGAGCTGCAGCAATAAGAATGGACATGAATTACATTTTTTAAATTATTTACAACTTCACAGTGTCTGTGGCTTTAAATTATTGATACTAGTGACAGCAACTGTCAATGAGACAAAGCTTCCACTGAAACAGCTGCAGCATACTGTGGTGTTCAGTGCTTCTAGTCCTTCTTATTAAGGAAAAATGTCACTTCTTTCAATGTAGGAGAGCAGAAAAAAAGGAAGCAAGATCATTATTAAAGAAGTTAAGTTTCCTGCAATAGTCTTTGATTACATTGTGGCTCTCAGAACTCTTGGGATAGCAAAAGTGTTCTAACTGAGCATGAAAGAGGTCAGTCTTAGCAGTAAGTAACTGCATAATGATTGCTATAACATGTTTTTTTACATGTAGGGTTAGAGCAGCACAATAGTCCCTGCTGGACCACAAAGGATGAGGCAGCACTGTGTGTTAGAGAGACTTTAGGGGGCACATCTGTCCACACCTACACCCCATAGTGCATTGTCTGGGGTGGTGTCTCTCCTCATTCAGGCAGGACCTTCAGGACATTGGGATTAGCTCTCCAGATGTGGCAGAAACACTTGCACCTCTGTTGATATAGCAGTGACAATCAGGAGTACCTCAGATCATCTGTCTTCTTTATTACTTCTGCTCTCTCCTGCTGACCTATGCGGCTGTAATCTCCTGAATCTGTCTGTCTATATCTGACAGCTTCCTAATAAAGTTTTGTTGCTTTAGGTGCAAAAGGACAGACCTGGTCTAAAGTATGGTGTTGTAAGGCTCTGTTTTTTCTATTTCTTTATTTGAGTTCAAAGTAACAACACACTAGGTGAAATTCATGAAGAGAAAAGGAGAACCTTGTGTTATTTGGATCTGGGAATTTACTTGAACCCATTACTGCTGAAAAGAGAGTAGATTCCTGATGTGAAAGCACCATTGAGCAATGTGTGTGTGCTCTGTGTGTACTTGCAGAGTGGAACAGAGCTGTATGGAATATGAAATTGCATCCTCTACTGCTGGGGATCAGGTGCCAAGTTGTATAAAGACAACTGCTGTATTAAGAGCAGGGAATGACTGAACAGTGATTCTCTGTAGATAATGATTTTCAGTAGAGGAAGAGAATCATGCTGATTTTGTGTCCTCATGTGCGCAGGTGGAAGGCAAGAATCAAAAGTCTTCTGCTGTCATTTAGGAAACAAAGATCATCTTAATGACTTACAAAATAGTAATAGGCACATGGACACATGCCAAGTAGCCTGTGAAGCTGCAAGAAATCAAGTGTGCTTTTATGGTTCAGGTTAAATCTCACTAAAATGGACTTGGATTAATATGGAGGCTGTGACTGCCTTCTGGTTGCAGGTCACTAAAATGGCAGGAGTTCCACCACCCCAGAGGATCTAAATGGGACTCATCTGTGTAGCCTAGAGGGACCTGCAGCTCTGCAGCTTTACATTGCCCAGGGCACTGGCCTGAGGGGCTTATCCCTGGCCTGTCAGCCATACAGAGGAGAGTGGCCTGAATCAACATCGCTCAAGGGGCTAGTCCCTTCTTGTAGCAGAAGAGCCACAATACACAATGTTTGTCCTGACCCCCAATATATTTGCCATAAGATTTATTGCAATTAATATCAGAACTGCTGATATCATAAGGAAATGGATGGCATCAAAGCTTTGGTTCTGTATAAAATATTTAGTGTTGAAGGGCATTGACTATAGAGTACTGACATCAGGTGGCACCTACAGACTGAAAACATTAAGGTCTTTTAATACTAACTTGCAGGATCCATCTAGAGTACTCAATTCTGTATTCAACCACTGGTTAGTGGCGTAACAGCAACAGAAAATGTAAAGACTCTTACTTTATTATATAAAACACTTAACAGGGGATACTAATGGGAAGATCTCATTGACAATGAAGAAATGAAAGCTAATGAATAGAACAGTTCATATAACATGGTGTAAATAAAGCATTTTTAAGCAGAAAAATAGCATTTCTTATTTGTCCAAATCTTCATGTCTCTTAAAATGAGAAAATTCACTTAAGTACATACATTAATTAATTACTTTATAAGAGCCATTTTATTTAACATTTTTCACAGAATCTCTGTAGTGACAGACAAATAGGTCAGCTGTGGTCAGATCTTTCTCACCCATCTCATGGATTTGTTGTCCTTGTTTGCCACTGAACATAATGTAGTCTGAGGCCTTGCATGTATCACAGGTATAGGGAGGGCTTTCTGTAATGAGAAAGTTGAAATGTGTCCAACTATATAGATTCTTCAATCAAATTCAGCTAGGTTTCTCCAGGACCTGGCTACCTGAGAATCTCAGTCTTTTTGACATATCTTTCTTATATCAATGAGAGAGTTAGCAAAGGGCCAATACAGAGCTGATTATTCTTAGCAAACTAGGAACTGTTGGTCATGTCTTACAAGTTGGAAAACTGGTGAACCAGAGAGTGCCCAAAATTAACCAGCTGGTGAATGACAGAGCTAGGAACTGTAGGTCTTCCAAGTCCAAACTTTGCCTACTTCACATTTTGCAGAGGAGAGAATTAAGGCAAAGAGAAGCAAGATTTTTGTCTCAGTCATGAGGACAGCCAGCCAGAGCAAGTAGAATCCACCTCAAGACTCTTATACTTAGGCTAGTGCTTGTCCCACTGAATAATTCTGTATGGACAGAAAGGTCTCAGACTGAATTTAACTTGCAATAACATGATGGAGGAGGCAGAGAGCTGAGCAGGTCCTTCAGTTCCTTCAGCTCAGGGCTGAAGAATTTTTGTTTACACAGTGCTTCAGCCTTACCAAAGCCATGGCTGGAAGGCTGGCCTAGGGAACAAAACCCTGGGCTATCAAAAGTGCTGTACTTTCTGCACTCCATCCTCTCAATAACGCAGGCTCCTGTTCATACAGGCCTTGGGTATGGGCTTTTTTTACCCCTGCTTATGTAAATAGAATTTCTTCCTTGATATACACATTTTGAACAGCAGGTGGTGCTGTAAGATTTGGGATTAAACACTCTCTTGGCTCCAGTTCTCTACAATTGTCGCTGAAGAGTGAGCTGAGCTTTTTCTGTTACCTCTGTAAGAAAGGTCTGCAATTTGAGAGTATACAGACACTATGACTAAAGTGGTTGCACTCAGAAAGAAGAATATTAACCTGTTTTATACCAGTAATTTATGTTGCTATTTAATATTCTGGAAAAATGTGGTAACAGGGTCAGTCTAACTCAGAGAAGGCCCTTTTGTTCCCTGTTTTTGGGCTTCTGATAAAACTTCATCTGGGAGATATTCTAGGGATAGCAGTAATCTCAGTCTCCAGGTGAATTTTTGCCTGAAAAACAACCCCCCCAAAATGTAAAAAAAAAATCACTGAACCCTACTTCGAGATTGAAATTTAAAGAAATAGACAAGAATTAGAGGTTGTTTGCCATGAACTCTGGTGGAAAATAAATAGGAATTTTGATTTCCATGTCCTCTGTACTAATTCTTACATTCTCTTTCTGTTTATATCTATGGTAGATAGGAGAATAACAAGTCAATAATAAAAAATAATTTCTGTTTCACCACTATTAGCACAGTGCTTATTTGGTGTCTCTTCAGGCACCTGAACCCCAGTGTAATACAAAATGCAGTTTTCCATTTCACTCAGTTTCACAAAACAATGAAAAAGTTTGATTTTTAGTTGGCATCACTACATTTTGACTTGCTCCTCAAGGGAGCCTATGTCAAGCTTCTCACCAAGTTCCCATGGAATGAAGATAGCTCTTAGCCTTTACATGGAGTGGAATAATGTTATGTTACATTTTAAGAGGCTAATGCCTTTTTCATGGATTATTTCTGTGGATTACAATGTAGAAAAATCTCAGTATTAAAAACCCGCAGCTTTCAGTAACTGCTAAAGATCTAATGCCATGTAGACATGCATAAAAAGAGCTTTGTATACTAAAACTGGAGTATTTACATCCAAAGCATTAGGATGAGAATCTTTATAAAGTCAAGTGGTGGTGGTGGAGGGAGGAAAATCACCCAATCTGCCAATGCTATGTCATGGTAACTTATAACAAATAAGTCAAAAGTCAATATAGGTCTCCTGTTTTAATATTAGTACCCAAAAGATTCTTGACATAGGTAGTGACAAGGAAAGGCATGAAACCCGAGGTTTAACTTGAAAAACTGAGAAATATTCATGTTAGTACAACATTTACTCAGCTTTATCTTCCATTTATTTCCCTATGGAGCAGAACTGTAAAACGTAGACCCAGCTATTAACAGTGTTAATAGATTACAGTTATTTTAATATACTTCAGCAAAAGTAATCCACAGGGTGTTTTAGCAGTTGGAATTTTTTTGTCTATGTTTGTTTTGTTTTACTTTTTCAACACAGACAGAGGTACAGTAACATTTGCACTGTTTTTGCCCAAGGACAGAACTGTTATAATTCCATTCTTAAACAAAATCACTCATAGAAATTTCAATGTCTATTTTAGAAACTCAGCATTAAAAATTTCTTCCAGATGCAAATTAACCTAGAGAGGAAACAGAAAAGTTTAAATTTCACATACTTCTCAGAGAATAAACACCCAAGGAAATCCCACAAATAAAATCTACCAATATAATTCTTTCATCATTTTGTTGCTTATGATAAAAGGCTGAATCAACCGATGCTTTAGAGAAATTTTAACTGGTTTTATCATCAGATAGAAATTCCTATGTCCTATTTAGATGCAATAATATTGTATGTAATCTGTCAAATACACAAACTCTTAAGATTTTCGTGAATTCCTTTGGCATTCATTGAAGTATTTTACATGGCTTTGGAGTAAACCTCATGTAAAATTTCTTAACTAGAAAAACAGCCTATCTGGCTGACTGCCTTTAATTACATGTCAGAGGAAACTTATTTGTAGACCCCTATTAGCAGAAAATTATGTGTTTAAATGCAGGATTCCCCTGCTACTATGCTGTTACTTCTTCTGTTATATCCATAACTGTGTGTTCAGATGTGATATTTGAAATGAGAAGTGTGATTTTATTCCTTTCTCGCATGGCTGTTTAACTGCTTGTGATTTCTCCCTGCTGGTCAAACACCCGCCCCAGCAAGAGCCTCATTTAGGACTGTTACATGTGAAGTCTGTATACTGCAACATCATTCACCACTACATTTAGAAAAACCTGTCGCATATTGTGTGCCTTTCCTCTGAACTGTTCTTAGTTGTTTGCATGGCTTCTCCAGATGCTGTTACATTAAGGACAGCAGCTTGCTTTCTTCCCTTCCTGTGCATGTAGAGTGAGATTTGACAGTCTTTCCCAAGGACTTCAGAATAAAATTTGGGATTTGAGAAAGTTGTCACAGAACTTCTCCTGCCTTCCTGGTTCCCCTGGCTACACCCTCTGCTAGTTTTATTTTTATTATATCTCAGCTCAACACGTGTCAGCCACTAATTTAACGTTTAAGACGTGTAGTCTCCTCTGGTGTAAGGGTGGGCAAGTAGAGACCAGCCAAACTGACTGTCATGGTTTAACCCCAGCTAGCAACCAAGAACGATGCAGCTGCTCACCCACTCCCCCACCAACGGGATAGGGGAGAGAATCCAAAGAGTAAAAGCTACAAAAACTCATGGGTTGAGATAAAGACAGTTTAATAGAGAAAGCAAAACCTGCACACGCAAGCAAAGCCAAACAAGGAATTAATTCACTGCTTCTTACAAACAGGAGGTGTTTAGCCATCTCCAGGAGAGCAGGGCATGTCATGCGTAACGGTTCCTTGGGAAGACAAACACCATCACTCCAGATGTCCCCCCTTCCTCCTTCTTCCTCCCACCTTATATACTGAGCATGATGTCATATGGTATGGAATATCCCTTTGGTCAGTTTGGATTACCTGTCCCAGCTGTGTCCCCTCCCAATCTCCCATGCATCCCCAACTTCCTTGCCAGCATGGCAGTATGGAAAGCAGCAAAGGCCTTGACTCTGTGTAAGCTCTGCTCAGCAATAACAAAAACATCTCTGCATTATCAACTCTGTGTTCTGCACAAATCCTAAACATAGCCCTACACTAGCTACTGTGAAGAAAGTTAACTCTACTTCAGCCCAAACCAGCACACTGACTCTGAGTCATTTAGTGTGTGTGGTTTAGATCTTTTCACTGGTGAAAATTTGCATTGTATGGCACCTGCATAGATCCAGGGTAAATAAAGGTCATGTAATAAGAGATAAAACTCTTCGCATTGACTTGTGCAACTTATGCCTGTCTTATCAGGAACTGTCATGGTGCAAGGTTACTCTTCACTGCAGGGAGAGAAGAGATTGTAGCTGTCAGGGAGCATCATGAGCAGAGCTGCACCATGATAGGGGCCAAGACAAGAGCCATGCATGACCCCAGAGCAGGCTAACATCTCACCGATGGGATATCATCCTACAGGTCTCAAACTAAGTGAGCAGAGCTGGAGATTTGGGTCCATCTAGAATCTCTGACCTGGTGAGGAAATCAGCCATGTCCAGGGTCTGGTTAGAGACAGGGCTGAAAATAAGGCTGCACTGTAGGTCCCAGGTCCACCTGAAAGGCAGAGCTGGATGGCAACTTCCTACAACACACATTCTAGCTCCATCCAGGAAACAAGGCCACATTCAAGCCTAAGCAAGTAGGTATGGTGAACTGAACTGAAATAGGGCTCCTGGGCCAATGGTCAGAGGGTGTGGGGAGGCCTCGGGAGAGGCCGATCAGGGCTATTAGAGCTTAAAGGGCCCCGGTGATAGCTGCTGAATGTCTGATTCTTTTGTGGTTGACAAGACCAGGAATTTCAAGTCTCTTCTTCTTCATCTAAGAAATGATCTGATGCACATGAAACACCGGGCACCAAGGTCTG
The DNA here is from genome assembly GCF_000695815.1 of Acanthisitta chloris. NCBI lineage: Eukaryota > Metazoa > Chordata > Aves > Passeriformes > Acanthisittidae > Acanthisitta > Acanthisitta chloris. Next base: position 24,715 of record NW_008678868.1, read on the forward strand.
CACGCTTTACCGATTCGAGGGCATGTGTCAGAGCCAGTGTACCTGCACTCTCCATCACCCACTGGGACCTGCCATTCCTTACTTGCTTCCTTTCAGAGTTCCCAGTGACTTTGGTCACCTCTTCCTTCATGCCAGGAGTTGTGTGTTCCTTCATGGCATATGGTAAGAGTTCTTGCTGCTTTGCTCCCTCTGACTGCACACAAAGCAGCTGGCAAGAACAATCAAATAAAGCAGAACTCCAGTGGGAATGGTAAGCTCTGAATGATTGCGGATCACCTCCTGGTTTTTGTAAAATGGAACAAGAAAAGAGCTGGAGTGAAAGAATGGAGCAACTAAAAGCTTCATTGGAGCCAAAACTCTCTGGAGATTTGGAAAACTCAGAGGAAGTTTTAAATAGCCTGTCACGCTGTGCTTGCAAGCATCTGTGTTAGGATGCCAGCAACAGAGGAAATCAGTTAGAAGGTTGCCCTATTTCTAGAATAGTTGTCTTGAAAGTGCTTTATATGCCTAATAATTTCCATGTAACTGAGACAAAAGGAAAGTAATGCTGCAACTGTTATAAGGAGATTGGAAGATTATGGCACCACACAACTGGAAACAGTGAAAAATACAAAGTGGAGATGAAACCAGAGAACAGTCTGTGACAGAACTAAGACTGAAGAGCAATTTTTAAGGACTAGATATGTTCCCAGCAGGAGGTGAGTCTGTGAGCAGAATCAAAAAATTCTGGGGGCTACTATAGAAAAAAGTCAGAATTAAACCCTCCTGAAACATTTTGAGTTCACCAGGCAAAGAAAATCATCCACTCCACACTAATACTATGGAGGATGGTCAGTGCTCTGAACTTGAAGACATAAGAAAATCCAAACCACTCTGAGCCACCTGAGGCAGAAAGTCATGCAGAGCTCAAAGTTTCAATCCAGCAAAACCAGCAAGTGGAACTGGCATGTATTCAGCTCCCAGGGTGTTTTCTGGGAAAATTCATCAATATTTTGATGGGATAGAAGGCATGAAGGTTTAATGGAATGACGTTTTGATCTGGGAAAATCACTAGCTGAGCATAGCTGGAGGCACAGAGCAACTATGGAAAGAATCAGAACTAAACTAAAGAAAACTTAAATCCTGCATGATGGAGGTAACATATGTGGAAGAGATGTACATGTAGATCACAATAAAGCTGAAGGTATCGCTAATATCACTCTGATATATAAATAAGAAGGTACAAAGAGTCCCTGAAATGCTGAATTATAGAGGGAGAATTGCCTCTAATCTGCAAATACACATGGAGCCCTAAGCAGGGGTTGGAAAAATGAAGTCAGCAGTAGCTCAGAAATAGATCCTGTATGATGAGATTATGACTTTCAGCACAGAGCAGCCACATGAGTGCACTCCCAATCCAGCTTGCTAATCAAAGAAGGGCTCTCAGTTGTCATCATGTAGAAGGCAGATTGGAGCACATTTAAGATATTTATTGCTAATGCATAACTTTTAAACAGGAACAGAGGAGAAAGGGTAGAAAAATGGCTAGGGACCAGTTCCAGGATGGTTTTTGTCAACCTCTGTTATGAACCATAGTTCAGTTATAAACCACAGTTCAGTCCTGAGCTGCCAAATAGTCTCTTCTTGCATGCTGGTTTATCTGCAGTGTTTACCACATAATAATTTCCTTTGATCAGCTTGGAGGAGCCTGACCTGGAAAAAACATTGGTATCTTTTTTTTTCTTCCGATTTTCTTTGGGTCCAAATCTCCACTGAAGACAGGATTGCTTAAGGAACTACAATGTTAAATTGTGGGAATGGCAGGAAATCTCAAAGAATTTAATAATAATAGTAAATAGTCTTTGAAAGGGGTTTAAAGGGGCATGCTTTCGAATCTCATTTCATCTGACAGCCCTACAGAAAGACTGGAAAATTTGGAAAGCCATGGCACCTCTGTATACATGTTTCATTCCTAGCTCAGTACAAAAATGCTTTGTGATCTTTCTGTAGCTCTTTCAGTAAGCTACTGGGAAGGAAGAAATTGTCATGGTATAGAAAGTGTTCTACCTTGACATGGTAGAAAAAAAATTTAATATATATATGTATAGCCAGTGAGTTTTTGAAAGTCTTACATGAATGGAGAAATTATCAACCATGGTCAAGGAGCAGTTGGAACTGAATTCTGTCAAGGCCTTTCATGGCTACCAAATGAGCAATCAGAAATCCAGCACTGTCTTACTCAGGGTAAGAACTTGGTAGGAAAATTTGCACGACACAGCACTATATCTTGTTAAGCATGACAAGAATCTGTGTATTATGCTATACATTGATTTTGTTATCAAATTTTAAAGGAAAATAAAGGTATGCTTGTATTGTCTGTTCTGAATTCTAACTCTAATTGCCACTGTTCTGCCTGCATTGCTTTATTGGTGCATTTTCAAACAATTTTGCTCTATGACAAATTTAAACTTCTACATACAAACAAACCTTTTTGCCCTCCAGCTTTGAGTTTTAGGGCATTTACATAGTTGCTGAACTTGCTGATTATCTAAAGAAATAAAAGTGAAATTGCTAACTTCTGTGATGTGACCAGGGAACATTGAAAAATGATGAATTCTTTTAACACTCATACATTTATCCAGACAAGGCAAGACTTATCCTGGAAATATCTGTACTGATGTCATTGTAGTAAACACCACAAATGGATGTAGCACATCAACTGCACTAGACTAACATTAGACATGAAATCAATTTTCATACATATTGGTCAGTATTAAGTCATGATCTTTGCATGAATATACGCTCAAGAACTCAAGAATAAAGTATAGGATCAGCCAAGAGTATAAATATGATAATTTTACCTCACATTAGCAGGGATAATGTTTCAGTTCAAACGAATACCTCTAATATAAGGGTTTTTTTTCTGTTTTTATTTTTGCTTGCTTGTTTGTTTTCTCAAAAATTTCATCACATCTTGTCAGAAGTATTGCAAGAATGTTCCTTATTATTATCTAGGTACAGCAGTCTATTCGTCTTCTATATCAATGAGCTTTTTTTTTTTTTTTGAGTGGTGAAAAGGGGAATTTTTAGTTGTAGCCTACTGAGATAACCTATGTTTACATTCATGAGAAGAGTTGGAAACATCCATTTATATGCAGCAATAGTAGCCCAACTTTAACTATAGATAGCATGACATTGAGAGTAGCAGGCATAGACCCTTGTGCCCCTACGTATAATATATATAAAATAACTCTTGCAGCTTTCCCAGTCAATGGATTTTGCAAAAACAAGTATTGATTGAACAGGTGACACCTTCCAATACACCAAAGCATAGGCAGAACAAACCCTACCTGATGCCATCCGGTGTGTTTCTTAATACTGTTTAATCTGCCCAGATACACAGTATCATAGTTCAATTGAGGTCATATCAATATTCTTGTCATACTGGATATGTGGATGGCAATATATATCCATATATATGGATATATGGATGGCAAAACTGACAATGAGATCCTCTAATTGGGACAGTACTGGTCATTTTCTTTTTTTTTTTTTTACGAGCCAATAGTGCATTATCCTACACAGAGAACTGAAAAATTCTGTGGGTGGTGGGTGATTTTGAAACCAGAATTACCTAAGTCCATTGAGGTCTTTCTGTGGACTAGAACAGCTAGAGCATCACTTAATCCTGAGTTGTTTAAATTCTCCTCTGGTAATCACAGCCCCCTCCTGTTATAATGCAGGTGTAGTACTGTGACTCTATTAGTTGTTCTCCCTGGAATTTCACTACAAATGATTACTGGAACAAGGAGCATCAGTGGGTGGGGGGCAAAGATTTATATTGTAACGAGATGATGTACTCTGTATGGCTTCTGGTGCTGCCAGTGTCTGCGTGGAAATTAGATGTGCTATTTCTCCTTTCTGTGGTCAAACACAAATCCAGCTCTGGTATTCATGCAAGCCTATTTGCAAAATATATGATACAGTGTATGTTCTACATATGTTTTAAATAACCCTCAGAAGTTTTTTGTTCCCTTGTCATTTAGCATCTGCCTTAACTAGTGGTTCCTATTCAATTCCTGTCTTTCTAGCTGTACTTTCATCAAGCCATAGAAGCTAGAGCTGGAAAATAAGACAGCTAGCAGCTCTGGTTTCTGATAGGAACTATCTCACAAATGTATGTTTTTAACCTTCCTAAATATATAAAATATATTTATATATTTATA